>NW_013955027.1:0-2549 GCF_001266775.1 Austrofundulus limnaeus
CCCGATGTATAACTGGTGAAAACTGCAGAGTTCTGGCCATTAGAAATAAAAATAAATTGTGTATAATTTAGCATATAACTATTCAAAATGTTAGTAAAATTTTAAATACAGGTATCAATGAAATGTAAAAACCGTTGAGTGGAAAACAAGAAAAAAATGGGTCTAATAAAAATTAACAAGTTTCTGAAACAAGAGAACAAAAAGGGCTTCAATCAGTGAATCGTACTTCATTATGTCTTAAACTAGAATCAAAACCATAAAAATGCATAAATTCATCCATGTTTTCTTTACGTTAAATTATTACTATAGACAATTGACAGATAATGATTCGAATAAAAATCTGTCAATGGATAAAATTTCACTTTAGTTTGTGTAGCTACAGTTTCCAAGTGTGCGAAGAAATAATAAATAATCATGATTAATGCCCTTACTACAAGAGTTGAGTTTTTGTCCTAAACTTTTCATTAAAAAAGGCGAAAACATATTCAAATGGCAGTTAATAATAAATGTAGATTTCAGTTGAATATATTCAAGTTTTAGCTAATCGCAACTCTGTGATGAATAACTTACTGAATCTTCATATATCAGTGAACAAATTTCTTTACCTACATATCTTCAATATCCTGATGTACTGCCACAGCAATACAGCCGAGCCGGGCAGACTGCCAGAGGAAGATAACAGGGAAAAAAATCATTTGTGTTTTGGCAATTTTGCAATAATCCCAAAGCACTGCTTCACCATTATTACACTATCTGACATTTTGCATCTAATATAGAAGTCAAAGAGGAATAAGGAGATGAATGAGTTTAAACTGTGTAAATTGATTAGAGGAGGAAACGTGCATGCTTGACGAATGGTTTACCTGTTGGACTCCGCGGGGAAAATGAATCATGACCCATTTAGAAAACAAAAGCTTTGCTTTTTACCGCTCAGGTGTATCCTTTGGGGAAATATTAGGTGATATTTACAGATGCATGAACGTAGATTTTCATGCCTAATCTGTCATTCCTGTCTCGAGGAAAAAATCGAGGTGATTTCTGCAAAAAAGGGGCCTTGTTTCCTAAAAGAGGAGACGGTGCTTCATCAAAAGTTTAGCCTGTATAAAAAGGACATCAATCTCATCTGCTTGGGTTTATTCTTATCATCTAGAAAGTGGTTTCGGTTTTGCATACTGTATGCTTTGTGTAGGTACTTAGTTATTCAACAAACAAGCGGAACAAGGTCATACTGTAACTATTGGACTAAAAGCACCACCTTAACATGGTGGAGGGGTTTGAGTACCTCCGTGTTCCTGGGGTCTTTGTTGTCTTGGGCATTGGCTCCTGATAGGGTCTCCCATGGCAAACGAGAAGGGGTTATCTGCAGAATCAAAGTGGGCGTGTCACAAGAGTGGGTGTGTCTAAACCATAAACACTGTGGGCTACGAGGCCTACATGACGGTATCCTTAGATACTGCTCGATCTCTTTACAGCCTGATCCTGACCCCGACACTAAGATTAACCAGGAGAAATGTGACCCAAGTAGGGTTCTCCAGAAAAAGTGTTGCCGTACAGTAACGCCCCTTTTGTTCTTGTCCAATCAGGTGGTGCCGTACGGTGTCGCCCCTTTTTTGCCTGTCCAGTCAGGTGTGTCCCTTTAACAAAGTCCGTCAAATCAGGTGTGTCACTTTAGAATCGCCTTTCGTTGTGACACGCCCACTCGTCCGCAGAGACCCCTACTTGTGGCAAACAGGCCTTGGGGGAGGGGTCATACCAAGAGTGATTCTAAAACATTGATGAGTGGAACAAGCATCTACATCAGGAAAAGGAAAACCTCAGCACCTCCAGGCCTGGTGGACGAGCCTAGGCTCCTGGGCCTCAACCAGGCCAAACCCAAATGAATTACAGAATTCCTCCTCCACATGGACCCACCGCCTGCAGGGAGGACCGTCAAGGTTGGTTACAATGCATGCCAGGCAGCAGGCAAGGGAGGGTCTCTGGTAGTGCCAGTTCCTGGCAGTATGGACAAGTTCAATGGACATAAAATGTAACTTCACTGGTGGGTAAGGAGCCAGAGCTTGAATGTGATTGATTGTTGTTTGTTACTACCTAGATACGTATAGTTGGGCTCACTTCTACTCACAGCATGGACTCTAAGCCCAACTCTTGAAGAAAGTCTGTTATCYCTCCTGTTCCTGAGTTGCTCAGGGAGAGAGGTGTCGGGCGAGTATGGGGATACTCAAAAGCCCCCGACTGAGTGCCTCTGTGTTGGAGTTCTCCCTGGTGAACAAGAGGGTTGGCTCTCTGTGGCTTCATGCTGCAGGAGGGAAGGTTCTGTTGTTTGTGCTCATGCACCAAACACGAGTTCAGATTACCTGGCCTTTTTGGAGTCTTTAGATCAGGGGTGTTCAAACTTTTTTTAGTGAGGGCCAAATACAGAAAAATAAACAAAGGTCCGGGCCACACACTGGAAGTGACATATTGATTAGGGCTGCACCGATTAGTTGAAATAATCGATGACGTCGATTATGTAAATTTGTCGACGCAGATATTTTATTATCGATTCGCTA
>NW_013955027.1:3549-12158 GCF_001266775.1 Austrofundulus limnaeus
TTGTTAACATCTTGCACTATATTTCTTTTAGTTGAATTTTATATGCTTTGGTTGAGATTTTATATCGATGTTAAATCTTTTACGGTTTTTAAGCTTTTTTTGTTAAAGAATTGACTCTAGAGTGCATATTTTGTGTCCATGAAAAAACTATTACAGAAAATATTACAATATTAAATAACTGTTCTTCTTAATTAGATGAAAACATTTTAAATTTCCAGAGCACTCACATCAGAATAACTTATAGATTAGTTGTTAGAATAATCGATTAATCGAAAAAATAATTGTAAGATTAATCGATTAGAAAATAATTGTTTGGTACAGCACTAATATTGATACATCAATAATGTGTGTGTTTCTAACTCACCTATTGGGTATAAGGTCACTGTGGTTAGTCTTCGCGTGGGTTCTAAGAGGAAAGTGTGCAGCATTAAAGCCTCGTAGTCCCAAACAGGTGGAGCTTTACGCAGAAGGCTTTCATGTGCACATACAGTTGTGGCACCAGCTGTTCTTTGCRTTGTAGGTTCTTGTTCAGTGTATTCAGATGATGTGTAAGATCAACTAAAAATGCCAGGTCTGCCAGCCACAGAGGGTCACTTACTTCACAAACAGGTCGGCCCTTGTCTTTTAAAAACTGTCATTGTGCCTTTTAGGCTCATCATATCMAGCAGCTCCTCCGTAAAGCAAATTTATCATCTGCTCCCCTAAAAAAAAAAAACAGTTACGCGGTGTCTGTGGCATCTGGGCTCTCATCGCATGCTATCGGTTAAAAATCAAAACCACAAGCTTTGTCACTCACCGCCATTTCTGGAGACTCAAACTAAACGCAGTGTCGCAGTCACAAAAAGGTTCTTCTTCTCTTCTCTTATCCTCTTCTCTATAATTTCGTTTCTGTGGCTGGCTCCATCTAGTGTTGAAATTGAGAAGTGCAACAGAGTTGAGCTCAAAGTTCTTGTGCGGGCTATATTCATATTTTCAGAATTTGCTGTGGGCCAATAAAAACGGTACMGGAGGCCACAGTTGGCCTGTGGGCCGTTGTTTGGAAACCCCTGCTTTAGATGGTGTCCTGGGAGGGGTGCTGTCTGAAGACTTCCTTGTTCTACTGGGTGACTTCAATGGCCATGTGGGGGGCAATGATGGAGTTATCTGGAAGGGGGTGATTGGGAGGAACCCTGATCTGAACCCGAATGTTATTGGACTTCTGTGCTTATCACGGGTTGTACATAATGAACATCATGTTAGGTACTTGGTAGCATGCCACCAGAACTTGCTGGAGGGATTATGTATCCTCTCTGGCCTGGGAACACTTTATAGTCCCCCAGGACGAGCTGGAAAGTGTCGCTGAGGAGATGGAGGTCTGGGTTTCTCTCCTGGATCTGTTGTCTCTGTGACTCCATCAAAAGATGGAGAAAATAAAAACAAAAGGTTGTGAACAACGTGACAAAACACACAAATAGATAATTTTCTTTCTATGTGACGGTTAAAGTTCCTGCAAACTGTTCACTTCAAAAGTGTGAGCTTTGTACTGTTAGGGTCATGTGTTTGGCTGATGTCTATGATAAGGAATATTGTATCGTGAAGGTCCTCAGGGTTTGGTGCTCGGACCAATATTGTTTCCAAACAGAATCGGACAAAACATTCTATTGTTATGCTGATGACACTCAGATTTATTCACAATGTCCGATTCTAACCAGCTTATATGACCTAAGACCTCTTTACACTCGCTCCAACCAGCCAATGTTGGCTTGGATTGTCACAGTTTCGTGACGAAAATTACATCACAGTGCTCTCAATGTCGACTCGGCCGCCCCTTCTTCTTTTACCCCTATCCCATGTTTACGTGTGATTGGTCAGAGGTTTGTGGGAATGTTTATTTATGCTGAAAGCCCTTGGATGTTACATTTTGCTCCAACTACTTGCTTCTTGAATGTGACTGTTGTAACCAGAAGCAGACATTTATTAAAATTGTAAAATGGCCAAAACCTCATAAGTGGCAATAAAAGATGTTGCTTACGGAGGAGTCCATGTAGAGCGCTGACCAGGACATATTTGTGGACAAATAATGGCAAATCTAATCAGGAYGAATTTGTGACAAAAAATAATGACAGATCTGAGGTTTTTTTTTTTTTGAGTGTAGACTCCAGCGGGAAGGAGCCTAGTTACATGTACTGCAGTGGGAGGGGAACTATGAAAGGTATGTACGAAAACAAAWGATGAACGACCACGTGACCGTGCATCAACTGTTTGTCCTCGGTTGGAGTATGTGGAGGCTTTTAGAGACATCTACCGTATTTTTCGGACTATAAGCCGCAACTTTTTTCCTGAACTTTGAACCATGCGGCTTATAGTCCGGTGCGGGCTTTTACGTGGATTTTTCATGGTGGAATCTGACTGATAAAAACTTTGGAGCTTAATCCAGGACCAGTTTGTGGATAAACATCGAGTGAAGAGTCGCTGACTTTTTTTTTTCGGCATTGCACTCCCCGGGGAAGGAATCCCATGCAGTGACGTATGCTGGAGCGGGACGGTTTTCCCAGCAGCTAGGCTCGGGGTTTCTCGGGGGAACTATGAAAGGTCAGTGCGAAAACAAATGCCGAACAACCACGTGACGGCGCATCGACCGGTCGACAGCTGAGCGACCATAATGCCAGCTTAGCCAGAGGTGTAGCGCCATTTTGTTTTAGCTAGTAGCAGACACAACATGACGGACCTTCGACAGACACGATATTGGACAGTATGCGGGCCCACGTCACGGATTCGGTGAAAACAGCCATCAAGAAAATCAAACTCAATTCCTGCTGTTATTCCTGGAGGTACAACAAAGTTTTTGCAACCCCTGGACATCAGTGTGAATCATGCATTTAAAGCAGCAATCAGGGGTGAATGGGAGGCTTGGATGACTGACGGGGATAAATCATTCACAAAAACTGGCCGAATGCGAAGAGCATCATTTCCTGATGTCTGCCAGTGGATCCTAACAGCGTGGAGCAGAGTGAATGAGTCCACCATAACCAATGGGTTCTGAAAGGCTGGACYGCTACGTGAAGAGGACACCACAGCTTCAGAGCCAGCATTACCCCGGGAGGACAACAGATACCGCTGTGTGACGCAGCTTTTCTCAGCTTGTTTAACTCCGACACATTGAAGAGGAGGACTTCRATGGTTTCAGTGCACCGGAGGACGGTGAATGAGACGTTTTGTTGGACCAGGAACTGTTAAAGAAAACTACCAAAATAAGGTCAGTTAAATGAACAGTATTCCTCCGAACTTTAATTCCTAAAGGTTTGCTTTTTATGCTTTGATGTTGAATTCACTTTTTTGACGACAAATTTGGGTGTACTGTTTTTTTATGTTGGGGGTGCGGCTTATGGTCCGGTGCAGCTTATATGTTAATGTTCGCGGGGGTTTTATTAAAAATGGCGGGTGTGGCTTATAGTCCGAAAAATACGGTAAATACTGTCGCTAATAACCCCGCATTGTGAGAGGTGTGTTTAATTCACCTCTTTAGTCACTAATGCTCATGTGTAAAACCGAATAGGTCCATACCTATCCTGTTTTTCTTTTATACACAATATTTATAAAATAGTTTTTTGGTAATTTATGTTACGATAGCAAAATGTCCTCAAAATGTAATGTTACCAGTTGTTGGCTGACTGCAGAGCTGAAACATAGAACATACAAACTGTTTTTGACTATAAAAAAGTGTATTTCAAAGAACTGGAAATAGGCATGAAGCTATTTAGACCAAAATGCATTACAAAATTACTGACTTTGAACAAAGGCATTTCTAAATATAAGGGTCAGTCTGCACATGAATTTAATCTACACCGTGTGAGCCTGGCTAACAAAGAGCCTAATGACCCTCCACTATGAGAGGGATGTATATGAATCTAGGTTACATCACTCTTACTGACTATAAATTCAGATTAGAACAGAAAAAAACTCCCCATTGGAAGAGAAACATTTTCAATTTCAGAATAAAAGTCCAGTTCTTTTTAGGGTTAGTCTGAGTTTATTTATTTATTTTTTATTTACCGTTATTTTGCAAGGCAAGTTCCATTGAGATCTCTTTTTCAAGGGCGGCCTGGGCCTGAAGGCAACCTATTGTACATGTTTGATACAGTATTTACGAGATATTTGTTTAAGATTTTACTTAAAACTRTTGGAAGTTGCTTTTGTCCTCTACCTGTTTTAGAAAACATAAAACATTTGTAATTCAGCCAGTTTTACAGACGCAGTGCTTTAATTTGGCGAGGTTGTAGCGTAGTGAATAAGTTTGAACATATACATTTAAAATAACCTCTGAATGTTTTTTTTTATTAATTTATTCATTTCATGTAAAAATAACAATTTTATACACAATAAAGAAAAAAATAACACTTGAAATGAAAGGAGGCAAAAAGAAGAAAAAAAATCGTATAATCTCTGCCCCTTTTTTCCAAAATTGATTTCAAACAATAATAATCAAAAAACAAAACTAATTAAAAACTTCAATTCCTTTTCAAACAACTTTTGATACACATTATACAGTTTCATATTTCTTTAACTTATTTTAATCATTTTCTTAAACAAACACATTGAACCAACATTTTTATAATCACTTTCCAGATTATTCCACAATCTTATTCCTTGAACTGAAGTACATCGATCCTTCAAATTTATACGAATTTTTACAAACATCTCAAGTCCCTTAACATTATAACAACTTTCTCTCTTAACAAAATATAATTGAACGTTAATGTTTTAGTTAAAGTCTCCACAGTTTAACATGACAGAAGTCCAAAAAGCTGTGAGAAGAAAGAACACTTTCAGGAGGAATGCTAATGCTAAACGCTAATAAATACATTTGTTTTAATTCAGCGTGTTGGATCAAAAGATTAAAAAAAATCAAGGAGCAATGAATTCATTATTGTCATCAAGCATAAATTATTAAACACATTTCTCTATTTTATTAAATAATTGTGTATTTTAAAGCAAAGCTAGCTGTCATCAGAACATCTCAAATTCTTTTACAAGAGATGCAAGAGATGCTTTCTGATTCTGCAAACGGAAGAAATATACCTTTTATTTTTTATAATTATGAATAACAATCCACTCAGGCTGCAAGTGTTCGATGTCATCTGAATAATCTAAAAATCAAACAGTTTCTCCAACTTAATATTCCTCGTGGTTGCATCATTAAGTGGAGAAAACATCCATTTTTAGCACAAAGTACCTCTGAAGCTGTTCCTGATTGACGAAGTGGAACGAATGATTTTAACAGACAATTAGGATTCCTCAGTGACGACGAACATAAAAAAAACTTCCAGAATAACAAGCTCAGGAGCCTCATCATTACTGTCATCAGTCTTCAGACAGGAAGTCGGGAGTTTTATTTTGAACTCATTAGTTATTGAAAAGTAAATGAACAATCTTCATTTTCAACGTGTGTAGAAACTGATGTTTGACTGGATAAACTTGACCTCGTCTTCTATGCAACTGGTTCAGTTCTTCACAAGTCTGACAACATCTGAAGGTTCTGACCCGACACCAACCAGTCAGCTTTGAAATGAACTTTAAAACATTATTTAAAAACATGATGATCATGAGTTTTTCACATCAGTTTTTTAGTTTACAGATCTGCTCTGATCTTCTTCCTCTACTTATTTTAGTTTTACTTTAGGTAAATAAAAAGACACACGTTCAAAGTTAAAAAAATATATAGAAGAGTAATTACACAGTAATTACACCATCACTGGTCTCAATGCTCTGGCTTCATGTTCAGTTTTTGTGTTCTGGTCTGTAACTTTAGGTCTGCACAGTGATGCACCTTCATACATTTCTGAACTTTAACAACCATCTGTCACCAGCAGGACCCTGAGTCTGACTGATCAGGGCCTGGTCTCTGGCCCTGAATCAAGGCTAAAAACTACAGATGATTGCAGCTGGCCTCCAGACTCCCTGGAACTCTTTGACCCTTCAGAGGACTTACTGAAGACTCAGCTGGAGACTTTTCTCATTATTGTGGGAGCATTTCTACGTTTACCTTTTAGATTTTTGTATCATGTTTGTCTTAAATTATCACATTTTAGTGAGAACCACCTTTTGATTCTCATCTTTAAAGGTTTGAYGTGCTGTATATGAATAAATAAATGTACTGTACAAATCACAGTTTAAATGTCATGCTGCCTTTACAAGCCCTGGCTAAAAGTATGGAATCACCAGTCTTGGATGAGCACTYATTCAGACATTTCATTCTGTAAAACAAACTCAGATCAAAAACATGAYACAATAATAAGGTCATTCCAAAGTGCAACTTGTTGGCTTTCAGGAACACTCAAAGAAATGAAGAGAAAACATTGTGGAAGTCAGTGAATGTTACTTTTATTGACCAAGTACAGGGGAAAAAATGGAATCCCTCAATTCTGAGGAAAGTATGGAATCCCTCAATTCTGAGGAAAAAAAGTATGGAATCACTCAATTCTGAGGAAAGAAGTATGGAATTGCTCAACTCTGAGGAAGAAATATGGAATCACTCAATTCTGAGGAAGAAATATGGAATCACTCAATTCTGAGGAAGAAATATGGAATCACTCAATTCTGAGGAAGAAATATGGAATCACTCAATTCTGAGGAAGAAATATGGAATCACTCAATTCTGAGGAAGAAATATGGAATCACTCAATTCTGAGGAAAAATATGGAATCACTCAAATTGGAGCTAGAAAATAAGGACACACCCAGTCAATTTCCTTTCCCTAAATGGACACCTGCCTCAGATTAGATCTGCTCGTTAGTCTGCAGTTAAAAACACCTGCAGTCATGACACCTTGGAGGGCTGCTGGACGAAGTGGAGTGGCAAGAACCATGGTTCCAACAAGAGAAATGTCTCTTGAAACAAAAGAGAGGATTGTGAAACTTCTTGAAGAAGGTAACTCTTCACACATGGTTACTAAAGATGTGGGCTGTTCACAGTCAGCTGTATCCAAGATATGGACCAAATACAAACAGCATGGAATGGTTGTTATAAAGACAAGCGCACTGGTAGACCAAGAAAGACATCAAAGCATCAAGACAAACAACTTAAGGCCATTTGTCTTGAAAACTGAAAAAAGTACWACTAAACAGATGAAGCATAAATGGGAGGAGACAATRGCATAAAGCACAACGACAGACYGCAGATGAACTGGAATAATGAGCTGAAGAAGGCTGGGCCTGATTAAAAGGAGACTGGGGGCACTGATGATGACAGGGAACAGGTATGTGGGCGGGGCCAGAAAACACAAATGAACAGAAAATAAAGTACCATGTATGGTCATCAGAGTATATTCTCTTACAACAATGAGTACTCTGCATTCATTCCATCAAATGTGACATAGGTGGAGCAGTGGGCAGATATGTGAGCACCAGGGGAATCAAACCTGTGACTTTCTGGTCCCAAGTCATCAACCCTACCACTGCACCACAGCTGCTTCCTATCAACATATCTAAACAGGTAYAAACCCAACTATACACACAAGAAGGAGAGGTTCACCCATGGTACCAAAACCACAACTTATGGGTTTAATTTTTATTAGATAAAGACTCTGTTAGCTGGTTAAAATTGTATTTGTTTGTTTGTTTGTTTGTTTGTCTTGGTTCTGATCCAGCCCTGACCACCTTGTGTTTTAGACAAAAAGTGATCTTAATTTTTTTTTTCCTTAAAAGTACATTTCATTTTGATGAAGTGTTGCAGCAGCTGTTAAATTAGTCTTGACTGAGACTATCTGAAGAGGCCTTCGGCTGATTAAAAGTGGATCGGGCTCCTTAAATTCATGGGTTCCTTTTTATGTTCAGGCCTGTGGCTCCGTCCTACATTAAGTATTTAAAGGAGAAGAAAAATATGGCTCTCTCCTATGGCCCCCAATCCCCACGGTAGATGATCAGTTTCCCAGCCTGGTGAAGGTTTGTGTGAGGAAGGCTAATGGATTCTGCAGATCCAGTGGTTTCTACAGACTGACTGATGCTACGATTAGCTCACTGCGTACTAAGAAAAACTCTAGTCTTGTTTCAAGTTGTTGCCCGGCTCCTAAAACTCAACATTAACCATGTCATCATGCTGAACCCTGTCACACCTCACAATGTTGTTATATTAAACTAGACCATCAGCAGATCTGACGATCAGACCAATTTGTGCATTTTTGCAACATGCTATTAKTAACACACACAGACACGGTTTAATTGTGAGGATTAAGTTTTGTTTTGTGCTTACCCTTTAATTCTGTCCCCAAGGATAAATATTCAGCTCATTTTCTCTTTCTCCAGTCGTACCTGCTCCTCATCATCACTCACCAGTTTGTTCTGAAACGTCTCCTCCAAACCGGAAACAAGGACAAGAATCAGTCAGATCCACTCGGTTCACAGTCCTGTTCCTGTACCTGACTCATTATTCTGTCCTTTGGCCAGAGCCGGCTCTTGGCATTGGCAAACTAGGCGGTCGCCTAGAGCGCCATCTGCAGGTGGGGGCGCCAAACTGCAGAAGAACAAAAGTAATTATTTGTAATCCCTGGTTGTAACTCTGCAAAGCGCCCCTTTCAATTACCTTTGCCTTAAAAACCTATAATGAAGTATTACAGGAAAAACAAACTACAAACT
>NW_013955027.1:13158-14882 GCF_001266775.1 Austrofundulus limnaeus
TGGCTGTTTAATGTTATTTATTGGTTTTTAAATCATCCTACAGGCTCTGACATGTTAGATAAATTGGAAAATGAGGTCTTGAAAAAATCCGTGAAATTGCCCTAAACGTCCGTATGCCTGCAGAATGACGTGAAATCCTTATAACTTACAGACACTCTGTACAAGCTGACATGTATGTTATTTATTTGCTTTCTGGGAAAGCAAATAAATATAAGTTTGCCATAGTACCTTACACTGTCAAACTTGTTTTTAGGGGTTCAAATTGGGGTGGGTGGGGCATAGTTCGGGGGGTGGGTGCGCTTCAACTCGCCTAGGGCACCAAACTGGCTAGAGCCAGCACTGCCTCTGGCCTCTCTCCAGTCCAGCTCTCCTCCCTGTAAATCAACCCATTTTATAGTTTTACATTTAGTCTCTGAACGTTGTTGATCTTCTGCTTACTCAAGTAGTGAAATTCAGTATCAGAGTTACTTTCTGAATCTAAATCCCCACTTCGTAAAGAATACAAAACACCAGACTCATTTATTTATTCATTTTAAACTCAGAAGTATCTTGATTCAAATTCAAAATTCAAAAATACTTTATTGATCCCAGGAGGAAATTTGGTGTTGTTGTAACTCCTTTAGATGTAGTGTCCTCAAATATAGCTAAGAAAATACTACAGAGGAAAAAATCATACATAATATGGTCTTTTAAACAAAAAAAAAAAAAAGATTAAACCATTTTATAAATTATTGTTTGTCAAGAACTACTATAAAAATGAAAAGTTGCATCTTAATTTACACTGCATGAAATATTGACATGAAAATACTGAACATGTAAAATCTGGGGTGGATGAGGGATAAAAAAAAAACCACCTCTTATTGTGCCCCTTGCAAGGACACATGGGTTTGCAAAAAATCCCTCTGAGAACATATAATCCAGTGAAGGCGGTGAGTTGAGGGTTGTGTGTATCTGAAGCCGTGTGTGTATTTGTGAAATGACAGTGAAACCAACAGACTCACCCCAGCATAGTTCCTGAAGTGATGTAGTGTTCATCAGGTCGTTTTGATGGCTCTAGGACACCAGTTCACAGATGTGAGTGGGAGAGGGAATGGTGGGGGTCAGAGCGTAGAGTTTGAGATATCCAGCCTTCAAGGCCGACACACGAGAGCCAGATTCAGATAATACCAATGGTTTTGGTTCAGGCCAAATGCTGATTATTTGACCTCTCAATGGCAAATTACAATCATCCAATTTCTTTGGTTGTTCTCGCCTCACTGAGCGTACAACTTCTCCAAGACCTAYTCCATCCCACCAGCGAGCTCGAGAACCATAGCTGGCCTGCGAGCTTCAGCAAGAATCACCTCCAGTTTGTGATTCTTCTCCAATCTGAGTGTTGACAGCTCAGCATAATCCCTCACACAGGTCGGGCAGACTCATCGTGGCCTGAACGGCTGCTGACACCTTCCAKATTTCACAGGTATCTACCAACGCTACAGCAAAAATCCTGCTGTCAATAATGCAAATATTTGCAGCGGGTAAAATAAGTATTGAACACGTCACCATTTTTCTCAGTAAATATATTACTAGAGGTGCTAATGACATGAAAATTTCACCAGATGTCGGTAGCAACACAAGAGATCCATACAAACAAAGAAATCAAACCATAAATGTCCAGAAATGAAGTTATTTGTAATAATATGGAATGACACGGAAAAAGCATTGAACACTTGAAGAAAGGGAGG
>NW_013955028.1:0-2231 GCF_001266775.1 Austrofundulus limnaeus
TTAGCAAGCTACTGAGTAACAGCTAGTTAGCAAGCTACTGAGTTACAGCTAGTTAGCAAGCTACTGAGTTACAGCTAGTTAGCAATCTACTGAGTAATGGCTAATTAGCAAGCTACTGAGTTACAGCTAATTAGCAAGCTACTGAGTTACAGCTAATTAGCAAGCTACTGAGTTACAGCTAGTTAGCAAGCTACTGAGTTACAGCTAATTAGCAAGCTACTGAGTAATGGCTTATTAGCAAGCTACTGAGTAACGGCTAGTTAGCACGCTACTGAGTTACGGCGTTACCAACAGAGCTCATTAACATAAACAGCTCTTCTGAACAGAAGTCAGAGCAGCAGAACTAGAAAATGAGAAATTTTATTATCTGAGAATTATTTTGTGCATTAAATTGAATGAACATGGTCTGGATAGCCCACAGACATACCATAAACATTTCTACGACCCATAATTGGTCTCCTTTAAAAAGTCTTAAATTTAACTTGTTTTAAGCTGTAGGAACCCTGAACCTAGGTGATTAGTTTTGGAGTTTTTCAATTTTTTTCATTCATCTTGATAACATATCTGTGAGTCTATGTCTTAATTTTCCTGCATATTTGTAACTGTCAGGTCAAAGACTGTGTCGCCCTACACCAACTGGTTGTCCAAGGTGTCAGAGTGTGACGTGCTGGTAGCTGCTCTGGGTTCTGGGGGTGTGGTCACAGTAGATACAGGGGGCTACATCCGGCTGTGGGAGACCGGTTTGACCAGCCTGCAGCAGTCTCTGATGGAGTGGAGGAACATGATCGGGACCGAAGATGGCAGACCCATACAGGTAAGAATCACCACTAAGGGGCAGTGCTGCTTTAAAAAGAACTGCATGAGAACAATGTCAGCTCAAACTTTGGTCATTGTTTCACAAGTAATTGTTGAGGAGCTAAATGTACTTGACCTAAAAGTATTAGACTCAGCTGTACCCAGCATGGCAGCCAAGAATAAATGAGTGGGCACTGTTGTTTTTTCTCAGTATGGGTCAAAACATTGAGACGTTTCACACTGAGACATCTTTGTGGAGGTGCTTACACAGACAAGTTAATTTTTCACCTTTTTGTCTGCATCAGTCTGTTACAAAAATAAGTCAAGAACCATGAGATGCATTAATAAATTGCTAAAATATTAATCTTTTGATTTGCCTCTGTTTGGAGTCAACCTCTTCAAGATGGACACCACAACCAAAAGACACATGTGTGTGTAAATCACTCAGTATTACACATGATGAGCTCACATTTGATACAGTTGTAATAGCTACTTTTAAAGATAACCAAAACTTGGGCGTAAAAGGTGGCAGAAAATATTCATTTATTCAGSAGAGTCCTTTAAATAAACTAAACAGTTTGCATCAGGGATTACTGACTTTCAAACACTTACACAAGAAGCAAAATAAAAAAAAACCTGTTTTATTTATGGCATATGGTCTTTTTTTCAACATTGAGTGACCCAAAAAAATTTTAAAAGCTGCAATTTTACTATTTAATCCAACAGTCAGTGTCACACATGCAGAGCACACAGGACTACTGTCTGGGCCAGATTCTTCTGCTGTCTTCAGGGGGCAGCTTGAGTTCACTGTAGATCAGACTTGTACAGACGCAGTCTGTGTTCTGTCACAGCCCTCAGTAAGCAACTGTACTTATACTGTATTGCAACATACCCATCTACACATTTCTGTACATGTCTGTTACTATAATTATCTGTTTACACAAGACAAGTCCATGCAAACTTACCAGTTSTAGACACTTCTTGCCAAATACCTTGTTTTTATAGCATGCTAATAGAGCACAGTGAGTCAAATATAAGAATAAAAAAGATAATTAAAAGCCAGCAATCCTTTATTAAATACATGTCACCCACCACCTTTCATGTCAAAGCAGACTAAGATAATCTTTTGTTGAGAAATTATGCAGTTGTGGCCATTTTGATCAAACCTTAAAGAGATCCCCAATTACTTATAACATTAGACATTATTTTATAAACATTTACTTAAACTGTAAAACAAAGACTGTAAAGCAGTGGTTCTTAACCTTTTTTGAGGTACCGGACCCACCAGTTTCATACGCGCATTCACTGAACCTTTTTAGTGATAAATAAAATATGTTTTTTTTTTCCAAATTCAAGACATAGGTACTGTATATGTTTTTTTACTGATGTATAAAATGAGCCGTGCATGAACCTTGCTCAAAGAACAAAACCAACAC
>NW_013955028.1:2241-4637 GCF_001266775.1 Austrofundulus limnaeus
GTTTCAAATCATTAAATTCAGTTTCAATATAGTAAAATTCATTTTCAAACCAATGCATTCAATTTAAAATTCAGAAATTCAATTCCTGCTGGTACAAAATTTATCCCATACCCATGTACTATTTCAGTTGAGTTAAACCAAAACATAATTTTTTAAAACAAATTTATTCATTTCATTTAAAAACAAAACAAATACATACAACAAATGATAATACAACACAAATAAAATGAAATGTAGCAGAAATTCTTATTGATATCTGCCCCTTCTTTAAAATAAATCAATTGAAACAATAATAGTCTTCAAACAACAAAACATAACAAAAACTTTACCTCCTTCTTGAACAAATCGATACTGGAAAAGGTGAAACCTCGATTCTTAGTGTTTTAGCTAGCATGTAATCTGAAACATTTTGTAAGTAAATTTTCCTGATAGAGTYAATGCTGACTCTGATTTCGTTTGCTTTTTCCCTACTCATAGAAGTGAATCGAAAATTTCAGATCCTTGAAAAACTTTGCGATCTTAAATTTTGGTTTTAGATTTTAGCTACTGTTGTGCTTATTTAAGCTTTTACCTACTATTTTGATGGTTTTCTTTTGTTCACTGATTTGCTGATTTAAGCTTTTAAGCAGTGTTTTACTGATTTTAGCCTTGGGCTTGTGCTTTATTACTTTCTTGTTGTTGTTGTTGTTATTTTTCTTCTTCTGACTGTTCCCTCTTCAAGGGTCGCCACAATGAGTCATCCTCTTCAATGTCARTCTGTCTTCTGCATCTTCTGCCCTCACACAAACTACTTCCATCAGTTGTAGTTTCCTCATCAAATTTCAGCAGTTTGCTGCACTCAGTCAGCTTTCTAAATGTATTTTCATAAGAAATGCAATTTCACTCGTTTTAGTTAGGTTTATAATGTAGTTGTTTTGTTGTTTGTTTTGTTTACAGATCACAGTTCAGAAAGACAGTGGCCTGGATGTGTCGAGTCCAAAACATGGCAAGATTGATCCGCACAATGCTCCTCATGTTGGGGGGAACCAGTGGGCTGGAGGCACAGGTAATGGTATTTCTTACTGCTTCTGAATCATGGACATCTGGAATTTTTTTTAAAAGCTTGCAGTGACTTTTACAAAGAGGTTACTTTGACTGATCATCTCTAAGGATGTGTAGATTGAGGGAGGTGGTCTGCTCTGTCATCAACTACTTAGTTGCCTTTAGGCAAGACACTAACCCTCCACCTGTTTTAATTCTTGGGCAGGTGGTTGTTTTAATCGAGCTTTGTGAATATGATATGAAAACAAGTAAATGTTCAATAAATGTTATCCTCAGTAATAATAACTCTAATGATAATGTTGATGATGTAATGATAATGAATGCAAGGTAATGTGTCATCATGAAACTTGGACATGTTTGTCCTTAGGTGGCAGAGACACTGCAGGACTGGGGGGTAAAGGGGGTCCTTATCGCCTTGATGCCGGCCACAAGGTTTACCAGGTTTCCCAGGCTGAAAAGGATGCTGTTCCAGAAGAAGTCCGCAGAGCTGCTCGTGAGATGGCTGAAAAGGCTTTTAAACAAAGGTGAGAGGCAAAAACAACTGCAGTGCAGGAAACAGGTGCTCTGCAGGTGAGGATACCTTGTAGGGGTATTTTGAAGTTTGGGGCTGATGCTTTTTGTTCTGTTTTTTTTTTTTTACTTCCTTGAAAACTTGATGTGTAAATTAATCTGGAACAGGTGTGTGTCTGATGGGGAGATGGGGGTGAAAGAGTCTGCAGCATCCCAGATATGATGGTTCATCCATGGTAAAGAAAAACAGGCTGGTCTCATCCCCACCTGGATGGCTGAATCTAATACTGTTGCATCCCACTGGGAAGTGTGTACTTGTTTCTGCTACTCAGTGAGAACCACTTGCAAAATAGTTACTATCAAAGTGAGGTCTTTGGTGTAAAGTGAGGACCTTTTCCCAGTCCTCACTTTTTTGCAGCTCCACTGCGTTCTACTAGTTAGGTTTAGAGGTTTGGTGTGAATTAAGTTCTGGTTCAGGTTAGAGTTAACTATAGACCAGTAATGGTTAGWGTTAACTATAGACCAGTAATGGTTAGAGTTAACTATAGACCAGTAATGGTTAAAGTTAGGGGAAATGTCTGGGTTAGGCATAAATGCAATTACAAAAGTGAATGGAAGTCAATACAAACTCCTCAGTTTGATGGAAGTACAAGGATGTGTGTGTGGGGTGGGGGGTTGTTTCTGGTGATGTTTGGGGGCAATTTTAAGAAAGAAATCCTACATTTGGGGACCTAAATTGAGTCCCTGTTTGGTTTAAATGCCGTTGGTGGGTTGGGGGTTTGGTTTAGGACCAAGGTGTGAATTGAGTTTAGGTTAGTTTTAGGGTCAGGTAGGTACCTGTGAGG
>NW_013955028.1:4673-7524 GCF_001266775.1 Austrofundulus limnaeus
TCTGTGGCCCAAAGTTAAAAACTGTTGTTCTTTTGAGACCCTCAAGGTGGCGCTCACGGCCCATAGGTTAAGAATCTCTGGTTTAACCTCTGACCATACAGCTTTTGCTAAGGAAAAAGAGGGTGTTGTCCCCCAGAAGCCTTCTGATTGGTTAGCATGACAGAAATATTAGGAGTGGGGGCTAAAATCAGATTTCTTGCATTGTCTTAGTTTCATTGTTATGATTTCCTCTGTTTGTTTGAGTGTTGTTGGATGAGTGTGTCTGCTGTGCGTGCCTGTGTGTAGTAGTGATTACAYAGCAGTGGCACTGAGCTTTGCTTTATAATTCTCCTGTCCAGGTGTGAAGCCTTGTTTATARGTGTTGTGGTGAGTTTGTTCTTACAGGTATTTGCAGCCTGGCTTTGAACAGTGATGCTGCTTATTGTTTGTTATTGTCCTTGTAGCCCTGGGCGTTTTCCTCACTATAAAATCCCAGTTCTGCTAGGAGAGACCCGCTGAAGTCATGCTATTGTTACCATACCTAAGGGATGATTTAAGGAGTTGTTCATACATGTACAGTTATACAAACACAGTTTATCACTCAGCATGGTTGGCAAACTGTCAGAACCTGGATTGTTTTCATCTGCCTGAGGAAATTCACTCTGCAGCTCTCCTCAACAATACAATAATCCTCCTGATATTTCCTTTTGTTTTACAAATGTAGTTTTATGTTCAAACTGTTTTAGAACTCCTTTAAAAAGAAAACAATTTGGGACTGGGTCTGCAAATTAGACACTGACTAATTTCAAAGTCTCAGAGTAATGGTTGGGAAATGGGGATGGGTGAAACCCATGTGAGCGGGGGCTTTCCCCAAAAAGTCACTGGTCTTTATTCAAACTTTCTCATTCTTCAGATGAAGGACACATTATTATTATGAGTTTTGGTCCTGACAAAAGTTTAAATTTAACTGTGTGGAAATGATCTGGGGCCTCATGTATGAAGGAGTGCACAGCTTTCATTCTGAAGGTGGGTGAAGGGATTCCTCTTACTTTTAGACCTGAGCACTGCAGACAATGCAAGGCCTATGGAAATCTATTGAATAAATGTACTTTTTGAGGGCTTTAATGTACCTAAAAAACTCATGACATTTGTTGGTGAAATTATTCCAGCTGTTCAATGTGAGACTACCTGCACATGTGCAGGCTAATTTTACTAAGCTAGTATGCAAGTGCCTGTCCATACTCAAAACAAGTTTCGGAAGCTTGATGAAAATATCTCAAACTGTAATGGGTTTGCACCAAAAACCCAGCCAAACACAGAACGAAAAGAAAACAGAATTTATTAGAGAATGATCTTGAGTAGAAACTCTGGGAATGTATTTGTTGCTCACCTTCAGTATGGAGTACCTCAAGGCTCCATATTAGGACCKATTTTATTTTCATTGTACTTGCTCCCCCTGGGATCTATTTTTCGCAAATATAACGTGTCATACCATTTTATGCTGATGACATTCAGGTCTANTTTTTTTCTGTCTTAGGTTGAAGGAGATTAACATGAGTGAATATGATGCTGCTACATATGAGCGGTTTTCTAAGGCAGTGAGGAGACAAGTTCAGTCACTTCGCATCATCTTGGACAGCTTACAGGTCAGTAACACTCCTGTTTAGTCTGCATTAATCTGTTTAGTTTTCCACAGTCAAAGCCTTAATTCATAACCACCTTATTACATCACATTAAACGTCTCTTCCACGAAATGATTGTTCCTTTCTCTGTTTTTTGTTTGTTTGTTTTTTATAATCAAAGTGCAGAGGCACCTCATTTCCACAGATAACAGGGTTTGTGTCCTGCAAACTGGTGACTTAATATCTTAATATTACTTATTTAGTATAGAAAAACTGTTTTAAACACAGACACACACAAACTGCAGGAAGATTAGAGACAGTGATAAAGTTTTATTCCACTGCTAATGTGACTTCTTATTCACTTTAAAGCAGAATTGTTATTTTTCTTTGGGCTGATTAAATCAAGCAAACATGCATGAAAGATTTAGTAATTGTTTTATTCTGGATATTCTTCCTGTCGTAACCTGCAGCCTCACGATTACAWCACRGTGGCACTGACCACCAAGCTACTCAGCCCATGTATGAGCAATTATTTTGTCTTAATTTAAGTAGTGTGAAAGTGAAACTGTATTTCTAAACATGACGTTCACAACATTTAGGTTCTCTGTATTCATGAGCCCTTTCCTTACTAGTGACAAAAGAAAAAAAAATAAAATAAAAATTTTACTCCATTCCAGCAAAACATTGGTGTGAGTTATCACTAATTTTTCTGGTGCTCAGATCCAGGGTTTCCAGTGGTGGAAACAAAAAGAACAGGTACTTTTACTACTGGGACTGGTACTTCAGTGGTTGTTTTCCCTCACGTCGAAGCTTTTTGAATCCAGGTGTCAAAGTGAAGSTTTTTGTCCTTCTGGGCTCACATAAGTAGATTAAAACAGTAAGACAGAGTCTATCAGTACATGGATCCTACTGCCAGAGCTCTGTAAAGTATTTGAAAAAAAACTAAGTAAAAGTAAAATTACATGAACAGAAAATGACTTTAGTAAAAATAAATTTCACTGATGAGAAAACTACTCAAATAAAAGTTATAAAACTGTTCACAAAAATTGGGAAAGTAAAAGTACTTTTACACACTCTAAGAAATAAACTGTTGAATTTACTGAACCAAACTGGTTCCACTAAGACAGGTTGAGTAAATTGAGCAATAAATATATATTATTTGCTCAATTTACTCAACTAGGCTTGGTGGAGCCAGTTTGGTTCAGTAGATTCAACAGTTCATTTCTTACAGTGTGTAAAAGTACTTTTAC
>NW_013955028.1:7550-9321 GCF_001266775.1 Austrofundulus limnaeus
AATTTCATGTCATTAGAACCTCTAGTAATATATTTACTGAGAAAAATGGTGATGTGTTCAATACTTAGTTTACCCGCTGTATTTTCATAAGTGCTTTGGAAATTGCTGAGCTAAATTTTGGATTAGCGCTGCCCACCACTGGTTGGAAGGCACGTATCAGTCATTTGTATGCCTGATAATATGCATTAAGGTGAATTGGTTTTATCTCCTCCCTGCGACACTGTCCAACTTTGGAATGACTTCAGTACCCACACCATCCACTGTAACCAGATGTTTACGGTTTCCCTGACAAGGGAGTCYTTTTGCAAGCGTTAGCCAGCTGCCTTCTCAGGTTCATATCTCAAAAAGTACCCAATTGATTTATATGAAACTTTTAGGAAATATTTATTWCTCTTTCAATATGGTTTATTACACCACATAGAACAGTTGAAGTTTGAAACATTTCAGAGCACGAGTCAGAGCTCAGCTCCGTTCAGGTCATCATGCTACAAATAAAGCAGTCCACTTGGTTTCATTTCAGCAATAAGCTGCTTGGAGGTCTTGTCCGGCGGTCCTTGAATGTTTATTCTCTTCCCTGAACAACAGAAGAGCAGAGGGGAGGGCAGAGGAGGGTAACCTCCATTGCAGGGCCTCTTTGCCTGTAAAATATGAAAATAAAATTAATAACGCCACCTCAGATTTTGATTAAACTTTCTACAAGGTGGTAGAGGAGGGACAGTGTGGACACATTGTATGGGACTGAGAACTACTAATAATGGCCATTTAAGTAAGTCAGGATCTGTTTTTTTTTCCACGATGTTCTCTTATGGGCTCTGTAGATTTTTAAATGCTTTTGTATTGTTTTCATTTTTAAACATTTTTGTGCTTTTATTGTATTTTAATCAATGTAATTTTTTGTCATGTTGTTAGTTTTTTTTTCTATTTGTATGTTTTGCACCCTAGATTATTTTTTTTGCGTCTGCTATTATTTAATGAACAATAATAAATGTCTGTGTGTGTTTGTGTGTCAGGCTAAAGGGAAGGAGCGCCAGTGGCTAAAGAACCAAGTTATGGGAGAACTTGATGATGCCAAAATAATCGATGGACTAACTGGAGAAAAGGCCATCCATAAACGCAGAGGAGAGCTGGACCCTGAGGTTTGTGGATGTTTTCTATCACAGTAGATATTTGTGTTCTTAAGCTTTCCTGTTTTTAATCAACCTAGTCTTCATACATGGATAGTTTAAACTGTACAGTGGGGTGTGAAAGTTTGGGCAGCCTTGTTAATTTTCATGATTTACTTTTATAAATCAATGAAATGATTGGATAAAAAAATATCAGTTAAATATATCATGAGCACACCAACCATAATATGGATGCCTTGTTTTTCTAATGTACTTACTAGGGGTGCAACAATACATGTACCCGTATCAAACAGTGCTGTATGGAACAATACAGATTTTAAAAATTAACTTTATCAACTTGTCTTCTGAAGATGCTCTGTGTTCAAGGATCAGTGGATCTGTGTTCGACTACTCCACCTAGGCTGTATTTTTCAGCACAGATCCACTGAGAAACTTGCTTTTTCAGCAGCATTTAATTTAAATAAATTACAAGTTAAAAGGGGCATGGACATTTCTCTTTTTTGTATCGAAAAAATATCGAACCGTGAGACTAAAGTATCGAACCGAACCGTGAATTTCCTGTATCGTTGCAGCCCTAGTATTTACCTAAGTGTTGCATATTTTGGTCAAGCGTAAAGGTCTACATTAAAATGATTGCAGGGCAGGCA
>NW_013955028.1:10321-12535 GCF_001266775.1 Austrofundulus limnaeus
ACATTTAATTAAAAAACTGTACTTTTGAGGTTAAAAAAATGTTCATAATTAACTTAAATAAATTACAAGTTAAAAGGGGCATGGACATTTTTCTTTTTTGTATCGAAAAAATATCGAACCGTGAGACTAAAGTATCGAACCGAACCGTGAATTTCCTGTATCGTTGCAGCCCTAGTATTTACCTAAGTGTTGCATATTTTGGTCAAGCGTAAAGGTCTACATTAAAATGATTGCAGGGCAGGCAACTGCACCAAAATCCAGTAACTCCATTGTACCTCTGTTTTATCTTTCATCCTTTCCTGCTGCTGATCTTTGTTAAATCGTCTGTCTTCACAGTTGGGAAGTCCACAACAGAAACCAAAGCGTTTGCGGTTGTTGGCTGATGTGTCAGGAAGCATGTACCGCTTCAACGGRGTGGACGGCAGGCTGGAGCGCTCGATGGAGGCTGTATGTATGGTCATGGAGGCTCTGGAGAGCTATGAGCACAAGTTTAAGGTGACATCATCCCCCTACACACTCTTGTAGAATATTTTGTTAAAATTATTTAAATGGACTGTACTTACATAGAGCCTTTTTTCCAACCAGGATACTCAGTGTTTTACTCTACAATCTGTCTCCTCAGATACTCATTCACACTCTACTACAGTGGTTCCCAACCTTTTTAGACTCGTCATACCAGTAGCACCCCATCACTCAAACATAATGATGATTCTCCAAAACTATGTTGTACAGAAACTTATTATTAAATGAAAATTATTTATTTATCCTCCTTAACTTGAATGTTAAAAAATCCATAATACAGCTGAATCACATTGAGGGAGAGAGAGATCTGTTTTCTTTTCTCCTGTAACTTTGATAAACATTGTCTCTGATTATCAAGTGCATAAAACTCTTAGTTAAGAGAAAAATAAATGAAATATAAAGAAGATTATCCTMTTTATTATCTGATTAAGATAAAGAGAATGTCTCTTCATGGTTGAGTCTGGCCTAAATCAGTTTTAAATGGACCAGATTTGTGTCTCTAAAGGACCCGTCAGAGTTCTTGTTTATTCCACTTGATGTGACCTCCACATATCTGTGTTTTCTGCCTTCAGTATGACATCGTGGGCCACTCAGGGGACGGCTGCAACATTGAGCTGGTCACAGCAGACAAGGTGCCAAAGAATAACAAGCAGCGACTCAAAGTCCTGAAGGTACACGTTCAGAATCAGTTGTTAGTGTTTCAGTGACCAAATATGTAGAAAACATGGTTTCACTGTCGTTTTTGTTGTACCATGTGGTGAAAGTATATGAATTAACTTCATACAATAAATGAATTCACATAATAAAATAATAATAATAATTACTGCATTTTTATGTGACATTTTAAATGTATTATYTGAAACCTCATGTTAGATATTAACTGTCTAATGCAGTTACCATAATTCAACCACTAAAGTTTCAGACATTAGTTTTTATTAATTGCATTCAGATAGATTTTTTTAAATTGTTTTATCAAAAGGTCAATTTAAAACATTTGTTTTGTGAAGCAGGATGGTCTTTTTGAGACTGAAGCTGTTTGTRTGAAGACCAGTTTAACCCTTTCAGTTCTAACTGGCAGGTTTTAGTTGTGACAATAAAGCTGGAACCTATTTTATCACTGGTTCTTTTTTGTTCTGCTTTAATCTGCATACATTTTYTATATCTTCCTGTATTATTGTCAAATAAATTTAAAAGGTTATGTTATATGGTTTTATCACTGAAGTATTTATTTTATCCCTTCTTCAGACTGAAATATTTAAAGTTTTCTTTTCCTCCCCCTTCAGACCATGCATGCCCACTCTCAGTTCTGTATGAGCGGGGACTACACTCTGGAGGCCACCGAGGCCAGTATCAAGCAGCTGGTGCGAGAGGAAGCTGATGAGCACTTTGTGATTGTTCTTAGTGATGCAAACCTGGAGCGATATGGAATCCGTCCMGAGCACTTTGGCCAGGTTTTGACATCCGATCCACGAGTTAATGCCTTTGCCATCTTCATCGGCTCCCTCGGCGATCAGGCTGAGAGGTGAGACAACTGAGACTGGTTATTTTGCTGGACTTTTATATAAAAAAATGAGGAGCAATTTAAAGGCACAGTGTGTGGGATTTTGTCAAGTCTTTTAGCCGAAATTGAGATAATCACTAATGACAATAATAAAAAACATGTCTAATCATTGCAGACAAAGACCTTGTTTT
>NW_013955028.1:13535-14949 GCF_001266775.1 Austrofundulus limnaeus
GTTTTTTTGTTTGTTTGAATAATAAAAAGATAAAATTACCTCCATAAGCATCTCCTAGAAACATTGGGGCTTGTCAACGTGCATTTGATAAATTCCTGTTTTTTGTGTGTTTTCTGTCAGTACTGGAGTTACTCTGGGTCTTCTTCCATGATTATTGTTGCAATCAGAAAGTGACGAAGCTTGACCAAGAGTTGGAATGGTTGTGGGTGGTTTTCCTCATTCTTTTCTCTGTCATGCACCCAATCTGTCTCATCAACCTGGGGTCGCATTTCTTCTTGCGTCCACATCTTAGATCCAGGCTACCATCAAATATGTCCATTCTGTTCTGACGTAAACTCATTTTTTCACGTTTTTATTGAGATAAAAATGTTGTATCCAGGAATTGTCTGTTGTTTCTTTCATGAAGTGAGTATTGTTGTATTGTTATCAACCAGCCAACAAGGAAAAATCTGTTTGTTTGATTATTTTAGGMGAGAGGAGGATTATGTATCTCAGTTTAACCCGTACCATTTTTCTTTATTTCAGACTACAGCGAACCCTACCAGCAGGAAGGTCATTTGTAGCCATGGACACCAAACACATCCCCCAAATACTGCAGCAGATCTTCACGTCCACAGTGCTCTCCAGTGCCTGATACCTGCAGGTGTTGGACATATCCTAACAGAGTCTAAAAGTCTTCATTCACTCTCTGTAGATCATATAAAAGCACTGGGTCTGAATAAACACAGAGAAGCCTTAGTGTATCAGGAAGCTGTGACAGTGTTGTGTTTGTGTAAAGTTTAGAAGCTTTGTAGTGTCCTTCAGAACACACACTGTACAACGTTGTCCAGTAATCTTGTGATCTTACTCAATGTGTGTGTAAAATGAGACACTGAAGGGATATCTGCCTGGAGTTCAGCTGCAGGAACATCAATGGGAAGTGAGATGAACTTGGAACAGACTGACTTCCTTTGGATTTCATTTCCATTTAATTTTCRCCACATAAAACAAACACAGGAAAACATGAACAGCTCAAACACTTTGATATGTTGAGTGACAACAATGAATAGTTCACACCTGACTGCACACGTTCTTTAAAGGTTATCTAACCATGTGTGTGTGTGTGTGTGTGTGTGTGTGTGTGTGTGTGTGTGTGTGTGTGTTGTTGTTGTTGTTGTTGTTGTAGAGCAGGGGTTCTCAAACCTTTTCGGTCTGGGGACCCCCTCATAAACCCCATGCTGTTTTAAAAGACAATTTGTCATTTCAACCCCTAAATTCCATGGGAATATGTGAGCCATCATATCGACAAGAGGATTAAGTCAAATTTGGTCAAAATGACCTAATTATGTTTTCAGATTATTGGCTTTAAAAGCTACATTTTGATACCTGGATCATCCTGATGTCATCAGCTTATCCAGAGATATGACTTCATTTG
>NW_013955029.1:0-1444 GCF_001266775.1 Austrofundulus limnaeus
TTTCTCCTCTGTCCTGGATTATTTTTCCTCTGTCCTGGATTATTTTTCCTCTGTCCTGGATTATTTTTCCTCTGTCCTGGATTATATTACTCCTGTCCTGGATTATATTACCTCTGTCCTGGATTATTTCACCTCTGTCCTGGATTATTTCACCTCTGTCCTGGATTATATTACCTCTGTCCTGGATTATATTACTCCTGTCCTGGATTATATTACTCCTGTCCTGGATTATTTCACCTCTGTCCTGGATTATATTACTCCTGTCCTGGATTATATTACCTCTGTCTTGGATTATATACTACTGTCCTGGATTATATTACCTCTGTCCTGGATTATATACTACTGTCCTGGATTATTTCACCTCTGTCCTGGATTATATTACCTCCGTCCTGGATTATATTACTACTGTCCTGGATTATTTCACCTCTGTCCTGGATTATATTACTCCTGTCCTGGATTATATTACTACCTCTGTCCTGGATTATTTCACCTCTGTCCTGGATTATATTACTCCTGTCCTGGATTATTTCACCTCTGTCCTGGATNGTCTGGACACTGTTAGAGGGACAGAGTCTGAAGGACCTGGTGGGACATGAGTTCCTGCTTTTAGGGCGACTGCTGAAAACAAGTCCTGTTAAAAAAACAAAGCCGACCCAAACATCCTGAGTTTCCATGGTAACCCTCTACACCCTGTTTCCTGTCCGAGGTCCAACGTGTCCTGCAGAGACACCTGAACAATGTCCAGCACCTGTGGACCTGACCGAGACCAGGACCTGAGGAGGAGGATCACAGCAGCAGCTTGGATCCAGCACTGAAGTCCAATCTCTTGATCAACCTGTGAAGACAAACAGAAGCTCTGAATCTGAGGTCCTGCAGCAGGTTCTGACCCGCTGACCCGTAGAACCCAGCTCCTCACCCCTTGTTGTAGAGACCGTTGGTGGGGTGGTTCTCTGAGGGGGGGTTCTGACCCGCCGACCCCGATCCTCTGAGGAGACCTCTGCGGTTGGCCGTCTGCTCCTGGACGTATTCCCGACACGACGCCAGCTTGGACTCCAGGCTCTGAGGAGAACACGGGTCAGAATCCAGAACCAGCAGAACTGTCAGCACCAGAAACATCAGGACCAGCAGAACTAGGTTCTCACCCCGACTTTCCTCAGCAGCTCTCCGACGATGTTCAGGGCAGAGATCCGGGTCGAGGTGGTGAGGGGAGACCCGGGTGGGTTTCCAGCTGAGAGACAGAACACAGTGAGGACCTGCAGCTGGACCGGGTTCTGACAGCTGAAGGTGGTTCTGGTTCTGAGAACAACAGGAAGCTGCAGAGACTGACCTCGGCTGATGGACGGAGGCGGCGAGATGAAGACCGAGGAGGAGGAGGCTACAGGTCTGCACGGAGTGGAGGGGGGAGGAGGGGGGGCAGTTTTATCTTCTGGACCTCTGTCTGGGG
>NW_013955029.1:2444-3665 GCF_001266775.1 Austrofundulus limnaeus
CCTCTCGATCACCTGGTTCATCCTCTGCTCAAAGTCCTCCAGAGACATGATGGTGGCCCTGAAGACCCAAACAGACCTGCCTGAACTTTTACTCAACTCTTCTAATCTACATATTTAATTTAACAGATTAAATTATTAGGCCTGGCTCATTGATTCAAAGGACATGTGAGTGATTTTCTTCATGACGTGGACCTCAGGAACCTGTGTGATGAAGCTCAGGGCTGTTTGTATCACCTCTGCTGCCTGAAGGTTTCCATCACTTTCAGTGCTAATGTTAGCTTAGCTTCTGACAACAAGTCATCTGGGGCGAAACGAAAGAAGCTAAAGAATCACTAACATTACCAGCTGATTATAACAGAACCAGGGAAACTTGAACCATTTTCTGTACTGGTGGCTTTTAAAGTCTTTAATGGTCCGGCCCCATCAGATTTATGTTTTAACTTCTACAGTCCAGTCAGAGCACTCAGGTCTACCAACCAGTTCCTGTTAGATGTTCATGATCCAAACTGGAATCTAGAGGTGATCATCAGCAGCAGCAGCTGCTCCAAACCTCTGAATCTTCAGTCAGCTGAGACTGTTGAGGCTTTTAAACCTTTGCTGAAGACCCATTTCTTTTCTTTGGTCTTTGATTAAGACTGAGTTGGAGGTTCAGTTATTATATTGTGTTTCTCTATTTGTATCTATGATTTTATTTACTTTTTTTGATACAAGTCTTGACTGAACTGTGAAGCACTTTGGTCAGTTTTTGTTTAAATGTGCTATATAAATTAATTTGACACTGACATTGTAAAACAAATGAGGTTTAAAAACCTTCCACATGAAATTCATTTTAATATAAAACCTTTGAAACTGAACAGTGTTGTTTACAGTTTAAGTTTAAACTGTCCACTTTACAAGTCTGTCCTTAAAGCCTGTTGTTTATGGAGATAAACATTTAAAAAGTAAATTTGTAGCAACACATTTGAACCTTTTTCCTTATTTAAGAGCAAATCAAATGGAGTTGAATCGAATCAGGACCTTAAGAATCAATTCAGGATCTTATGAATCGATTCAGGACCTTGTAAATCAATTAAGAACCCTGTGAATCGATTCAGAACCCTGTGAATCGATTCAGAACCCTGTGAATCGATTCAGGACCTTACGAATCGATTCAGGACCTTACGAATCGATTCAGGACCTTACGAATCGATTCAGGACCTTACGAATCGATTCAGGACCTTA
>NW_013955029.1:4644-4897 GCF_001266775.1 Austrofundulus limnaeus
GGTTACCAACAGACTGTGTTAGTTACCAACAGACTGTGTTGGTTACCAACAGACTGTGTTAGTTACCAACAGACTGTGTTGGTTACCAACAGACTGTGTTAGTTACCAACAGACTGTGTTGGTTACCAACAGACTGTGTTAGTTACTAACAGACTGTGTTAGTTACCAACAGACTGTGTTGGTTACCAACAGACTGTGTTAGTTACTAACAGACTGTGTTAGTTACCAACAGACTGTGTTGGTTACCAACAGA
>NW_013955029.1:6017-8144 GCF_001266775.1 Austrofundulus limnaeus
ATTCAGAACCTTGTGAATCGATTCAGAACCTTGTGAATCGATTCAGAACCTTATGAATCGATTTAATACCTTATGAATCGATTCAGGACCTTATAAATCAATTCAGAACCTTATAAATCGATTCAGGACCTTATAAATCGATTCAGAACCTTATGAATTGATTCAGAACCTTATGAATTGATTCAGAACCTTATGAATTGATTCAGAACCTTATGAATCGATTCAGCCATAAGAACTGAAACTGAATTGATTTACAGAACTGTCCCTGATTCCAGCCCTATAAATCCTACAGATTAAAGTTTCCAGTGAAGGCGGCACACTGACAGAACTTTCAGTCCCTGATCTTCACCAGTCATGACTTTCTTCATTAAAGTCTGTCCAYTGGCTGAAGAGATATTTTGCTAACAGACACCCTTCACCTGCTGTGGGGTMAAATGAAGGTGGTTTTCTGACCTCTTGGTTCTCTCCAGGTCATCGTTGGCCTGCTCCAGTTCTCTGATGTATTTCTGCAGCTGGTCTCTGATCACCGTGGTCTCAGCCAGGTCCCCCTCCAGACTGGAGATCTGCCTGCAGGCCTCAGAGTGCTGCGTCTCATACTTCTCCTGCAGCAAGCAAGTAAACAAACAAACAAACAAACAAACAGTAAAAACAAACAAGTAAACAAACAAACAAGCAAACAAACAAACAAAGCCAACAACAAAAGCTCAGGACAAGAAATCAGCTGATAAAAACTTGACATTAGCAGCTGTTTAGCCTGAGGAAACAGGATTGATAAGCAGCTAAAGCTAAAGCTAAAGCAGCTTTCGGCTGCTGTGCAGTCAGTCGTCACCCTGCAGAGCTCCAGCTCCGTACGCAGACGGCTGTTAGCAGACAGCAGCTCACGGTTTCTGGCCTCGCACTGTTTCAGCTCCGCCTCCAGCTCCACCTCGTAGTCCCGACTCATCTGCTGGAACTCCTGCAGCTCCTCCTGAGCTTCGGCCGCTCTGCAAACCCCAAGAGGAGCAGAACATGAGCCGAAGGTGCAGAGCTTTGCTGACGTTATTCAGCTGTGGTACGTTTGAACAAGTTTTCTGTTGTTGGCGCAGAATGTAGCTTTACTTTTTAAAACCAAACCTGAACCATCAGGAAGAGGCTGCTAAAGCTAATTCAGCCACTGCAGCTAATGCTAATGCAGCTACTGCTGCTAAAGCTAATTCAGCCACTGCTAATGCAGCTACTGCTGCTAATGCTAATTCAGCCACTGCTAATGCAGCTACCGCTGCTAAAGCTAATTCAGCCACTGATGCTAAAGTCAATTCAGCTATTGCTAAGGCTGCTACTGAAAGTACTGCTGTGTCTAATGCTAATTATGCTGTTTGTAAAAAGCTAAAATGTTAGCTTAGCTAAATATAGCTAAGCTAGCATTATGCTACTTGTAGCTCATGTTTTGATAATGTTTCTATATTTTAGCTACTTTTAGGTTTAAGACATTTGTTGTTGTTTTTAGCTTTCAGCTGAATTTTAGCTGAAACTCTTTTTCACACAGAACTGACAGTGAGAGAGTTTCACTGCTGTGAGCCACCAGAACTCTGGGTCCAGGTCGGTCTGAACAGAACCATGATGGTCTGAACAGAACCAGGATGGTCTGAACAGAACCATGATGGTCTGAACAGAACCAGGTTGGTCTGAACAGAACCATGATGGTCTGAACAGAACCAGGTTGGTCTGAACAGAACCATGATGGTCTGAACAGAACCAGGTTGGTCTGAACAGAACCTGGTTGGTCTGAACAGAACCAGGTTGGTCTGAACAGAACCTGGTTGGTTCTGCTTCAGCAGAACTCCAGTTTGACCTCATTAATCAACTCGTCTCTGTCTGAGTTTTAATGAGATCTGTCCTCTGGTTCAGGACATATTTTGCTAACAGACAGAACACAAGTAAACATGGACCCACATCTGCTGGTTCTGGACCGCCTGCTCCTTCCAGAACTCCAGTTCTTCCTGCAGGGACCCAAACTGTTCAGGCTCCTGGTCCCCCATCTGTGTCGGGCTTGGTTCTGGTTCTGGTTCACGACGAGCTCCTCTGGATCAACAGAAACAAACAAACAAACAAACAAACAAACAAACAAACAAACAAACAAACAAACAA
>NW_013955029.1:9144-10525 GCF_001266775.1 Austrofundulus limnaeus
CTAAATAAATATCATTTATAAAACTTAAATAACCCAGAAACATATTTAATAAAGTTAGAAGCTAGCTGTTGGAGCTAACGGAGTTAACCATTTAAATCCCAGCTAACTTTCAGCTCTGAGCTTTAATAAGTTTTATCAGCCGCTACAACCATCAGCAGCACAGCTGCYGGTCACTTTTACAAACAAAAAGATAAAGTTTTACAACCTTTAAAGACGTGTCTGGAGCTGAATCACAAAGTTACACCACTGTGAGAAGACTCAGGCTACAGGCCAATCACAGGCCAGGTGACGTCCTCGTTTCCGGTTACCATTGGACAACTGTCTGTCAATCAAAGCTGGATAGGCGGGTCCCTGAGGACTGTCCAATCAGAGTTGAGATGTGAGAGTGGGGGCGGGGTCTGTATCAATCCAAACTGTTTGATGGACGACCACCAGGAGGTGCTGCGTTCAGGGGCAGTGGGACACTTCTGGACCGCGTTACCAGGGACAAAACTTGACATTTTTATAAGAAATACATTTATTACACATTTAAAAACACTTTGTAAATCCCTGATTCATATAAAGACAGTTTTATTTATCATTATTTCTTCAGCTCACACAGATCTGTTTCTCAGTTAATCTGTAAACATTGAGTTAATTTAAATATTAAGAACAGTTTATCCTCTGTACAAACCTCTGCACCTCTACTGGACACAAACAAGTTCAACAACATTAATAAAGTTGGACAAAATGTTTCCTGTTTTCAGCCTCAGACGTTTCTGTTAAAGTTTATTTGTTACAGAAAGAAAAAAAGTAAAATAATCTTTATTATCTGACACAAAATAAACTCAAACTCTTGTTTTTTGTGTGTTTGTGAGTTTTTCTTTAAAGCTTCTCCAACAGCTCCAGACCCTGAGACCAACTGGTCCTGATGGAGGTCCATCCTGAAGCACCCTCCTCCTCCTCCTCCTTCTCCTCCTCTTCTTCCTTCTCCTCCTCCTCCTCTTCCTCCTCCTCCTCTTCTTCCTCCTCCTGTCCTCTTCTGCATCTTCTGCTTCTTCCGGGCCAGCCGGGCCTCTCGGACCTCCTCCAGAGTTTTACGGGGGTCCAGAACAAAGGCCAGGGCCACAGTGGCCGTCCCGTCTCCGTCCTGCCGTGAGAAACACAGGAAGGTGGCCCAAAGGAAGGCGCAGCCCCCCATGAAGGCCGTCCGCAGGTACAGAGGGGTCAGGACAAAGTTCAGGAACTGGAACAGAGCAGAGTCCGAACAGAAACTTTATCCTGGAACTGAAATATTGATGTTCTGAGCAGGGCCAGTTCTGTTATTATTATTATTATAACTATTATTATTATTATAATCATTGTTGTTGTTATTATTATTATTATTATTATTATTATTATT
>NW_013955029.1:11245-11866 GCF_001266775.1 Austrofundulus limnaeus
AGGACAGGATGAGGACAGGACAGGACAGGATGAGGACAGCATGAGGACAGGACAGGATGAGGACAGGACAGGACAGGATGAGGACAGGATGAGGACAGGACAGGATGAGGACAGCATGAGGACAGGACAGGATGAGGACAGGACAGGACAGGATGAGGACAGGATGAGGACAGCATGAGGACAGGACAGGATGAGGACAGCATGAGGACAGGACAGGATGAGGACAGGACAGGACAGGACTGGATGAGGACAGGATGAGGACAGCATGAGGACAGGACAGCCTGAGGACAGGATGAGGACAGCATGAGGACAGGACAGGATGAGGACAGCATGAGAACAGGACAGGATGAGGACAGGATGAGGACAGCATGAGGACAGGATGAGGACAGGATGAGGACAGGACAGGATGAGGACAGGGACAGGATGAGGACGGGGACAGTGTGATGTAAGAACCTGCAGCATGACGGTGTGTCAGGAACTCGTTGACTTTTATATCCTCTGCCTGAATTAAACTCACTCTCCTGCCACACACGTGATGTAATGTGTTCACTGTGAGCGCACGGCGTGCGAGGAAAGGAAGACAACTTTCTCTGACTTCTTACCCTCCAGGTGTTGAAGAAC
>NW_013955029.1:12866-13573 GCF_001266775.1 Austrofundulus limnaeus
TACCAACAGACTGTGTTAGTTACCAACAGACTGTGTTGGTTACCAACAGACTGTGTTAGTTACCAACAGACTGTGTTAGTTACAAACAGACTGTGTTAGTTACCAACAGACTTGTTAGTTACTAACAGACTTGTTAGTTACCAACAGACTTGTTAGTTACCAACAGACTGTGTTAGTTACCAACAGACTGTTAGTTACCAACAGACTTGTTAGTTACCAACAGACTGTTAGTTACCAACAGACTGTGTTAGTTACCAACAGACTGTGTTAGTTAACAACAGACTTGTTAGTTACCAACAGACTGTTAGTTACCAACAGACTGTGTTAGTTACCAACAGACTGTGTTAGTTACCAACAGACTTGTTAGTTACCAACAGACTTGTTAGTTACCAACAGACTGTGTTAGTTACCAACAGACTTGTTAGTTACCAACAGACTGTGTTGGTTACCAACAGACTTGTTAGTTACCAACAGACTGTGTTAGTTACCAACAGACTTGTTAGTTACCAACAGACTGTGTTAGTTACCAACAGACTTGTTAGTTACCATCAGACTGTGTTAGTTACCAGCAGACTGTTAGTTACCAACAGACTGTGTTAGTTACCAACAGATTGTGTTAGTTACCAACAGACTGTTAGTTACCAACAGATTGTGTTAGTTACCAACAGACTGTGTTAGTTACCAACAGACTGTTAGTTACCAACAGA
>NW_013955029.1:14431-15795 GCF_001266775.1 Austrofundulus limnaeus
GCTCTGTGATTGGTTGCGCTTCTTAAAGTCTCGGAAGTGTCATTTTTGGACATGAACTCAGCTTCATGTTAAATTCTACGTTGAGGCGACTCCGGGTTGATTTATTTTTATTAGTTTTGGGAGAAAATGAGCACCGAGGAGCTCTGAAGCAGGTGAGTTTGTAAAGTTGTGCTAACAGACAGTGTTCCTGTCGGGACCACAGTAAATGTTGTTTCCGAGCTTCATTGTCCTTCTGAGCACAACAAACTAAAACAAGCTGTTTGTTTCTGATGTTTAAACTGATAAGTTGAGAAGAAGCTCGATGAAATGTGTCTTAATGTTTAAAAACACAGATCTGGATCCAGCTGTTCGCTTCCTGTTTTATCTGAAGCGGTTTTAGCTTTACTCGTCTGTTCCTCTTCACGGTTTTCTGTCAAAACAGCGAAACTTTTGATCTTTAATATTATTTTTAACGATCAGTTCTTGAGCCGATTTCTTCGCAACGCATCATTGATCTGAAATCTGTATTTAGTTTGGTACAAATGCTTTAAAATCTTTGCAGACTTTAGTTTAAAGTGAAAAAGACGAGGATCTCTAAGGGAGTTCCGGGTTTCCTGGCCACTAAATGAAGATAAAGCCTGTTTGTGTCTGAGGCTGTGCAGCTGCTGGGTGGAGGCAAGGCTCTCTGAGTTACGGAAGTTGTTCCGGACGAGTTTTGACATGTTTCAGAGTTCTGCTCTGATCAGAACCGAACCTGAACTTAATCAGATTATATGACAGAACAGAAAAGGTTCATGTGAGCAGATTTCCTTTTTATCTTCATGATCTAAAGATAGAAACCTGCAGATCAATCAGATCAGATCAGATCAATCAGATCAGATCAGATCATCAGTCTATTCATCCAGAAAGAAGAACCGATTCTAATTAAGTTTCCCGTAAAATCTGAAAGTTACTTTATCTGATAGACTGTGGGTCCAGAACCTGAAGGTTCTGATTCTTATGAGAGGATCCAGATCTGAGAGGTTCTGCGTCTCAGAGGTTCTAGATCTTGGAGGTTCTGATGGACCCAATCTGGATTTAATGGGCCTCATGCAAGAACACGGACAAGAACATGGACACATGGACATGGACACATGGACACATGGAGATGGACACATGGACACATGGAGACACGGACACATGGAGATGGACACATGGACACATGGGCACATGGACATGGACACATGGACACATGGAGATGGACACATGGACACATGGACACATGGAGATGGACACATGGACACATGGGCACATGGAGATGGACACATGGACACATGGAGATGGACACATGGACACACAGACACATGGACATATGGACACATGGACATGGACACATGGACATGGAC
>NW_013955029.1:16795-17210 GCF_001266775.1 Austrofundulus limnaeus
AGGACATAGTCTACAGGTAGAGAGGACATAGTCTACAGGTAGAGAGGACATAGTCTACAGGTAGAGAGGACATAGTCTACAGGTAGAGAGGACATAGTCTACAGGTAGAGAGGACAGGGTCTACAGGTAGAGACAGACAGGGTCTACAGGTAGAGACAGACAGGGTCTACAGGTAAAGAGGACAGGGTCTACAGGTAAAGAGGACAGGGTCTACAGGTAGAGAGGACAGAGTCTACAGGTAGAGACAGACAGGGTCTACAGGTAGAGACAGACAGAGTCTACAGGTAGAGAGAGACAGGGTCTACAGGTAGAGAGGACAGAGTCTACAGGTAGAGAGGACAGAGTCTACAGGTAGAGAGGACAGAGTCTACAGGTAGAGAGGACAGAGTCTACAGGTAGAGATGACAGGTTCTAC
>NW_013955029.1:17489-18201 GCF_001266775.1 Austrofundulus limnaeus
CAACAGACTGTGTTAGTTACCAACAGACTCTGTTAGTTACCAACAGACTGTGCTAGTTACCAACAGACTCTGTTAGTTACCAACAGACTGTGTTAGTTACCAACAGACTGTGTTAGTTACCAACAGACTGTGTTAGTTACCAACAGATTGTGTTAGTTACCAACAGACTGTGTTAGTTACCAACAGACTTTGTTAGTTACCAACTGACTGTGTTAGTTACCAACAGATTGTGTTAGTTACCAACAGACTGTGTTAGTTACTAACAGACTGTGTTAGTTACCAACAGACTGTGTTAGTTACCAACAGACTTTGTTAGTTACCAACTGACTGTGTTAGTTACCAACAGATTTTGTTAGTTACCAACTGACTGTGTTAGTTACCAACAGACTGTGTTAGTTACCAACAGACTGTGTTAGTTACCAACAGACTGTGTTAGTTACCAACAGACTGTGTTAGTTACTAACAGACTGTGTTAGTTACCAACAGACTGTGTTAGTTACTAACAGACTGTGTTAGTTACCAACAGACTGTGTTTGTTAGTTACCAACAGACTGTGTTAGTTACCAACAGACTGTGTTAGTTACCAACAGATTGTTAGTTACCAACAGACTGTGTTAGTTACCAACAGATTGTTAGTTACCAACAGACTGTGTTAGGTACCAACAGATTGTTAGTTACCAACAGACTGTGTTAGGTACCAACAGATTGTTAG
>NW_013955029.1:19174-20078 GCF_001266775.1 Austrofundulus limnaeus
AGTTACCAACAGACTGTGTTAGTTACCAACAGACTTGTTAGTTACCAACAGACTTGTTAGTTACCAACAGACTGTTAGTTACCAACAGACTGTGAGACATCGGACCTGTGTAGAAGACACTGGTGGCCAGAGGAGACGCAAAGCTCTGGTCCAGCAGCAGTTTGCGGACCACCATCCCGGCAGATTTTCCCGGGAAACGTCTCTCCAGCGCGCGCAGCCAGAAGTAATTAAAGTTGCCATGGAAACTGATTGCCACGATGGCGACGTTGCGCGTGTGTCCCCAGTCCAAGTGGTCCTTGTGAGACATGAGCTGGTGGACCAGGTCCCCCCCGGAGAACAGCAGACCGTACAGGGTGACGTTGGCCAACCAGGGGAACCGCTTGGCGGCCTCCTTCAGCACCGCGCGCCTCATTTGGCCAATTCAAGTTTCCGGTCGACCACCATGGGGCTAAAAGTCACCTGGTGAGGTCCCGGTGTCCCCGGCTTCCTGGCAGGACCCGCGCTGTGCGCGCGAGGATTATAATCCAGGTTTCCACCGGAAGCAGGAGGCTGATGAAGACCTCACATCCTGCAGCCCACCTGCTCAGACTCCAAAGCTTTCTTTTTTACTGGTTTTTACTGGAAGGACACTTCCTGTCCCTCAGGACGGATCCTGCAGGTCACCCTCCAATCTGCAGGATTGTCCTGGGCCGGTCCAATCACAGGACAGGTGTTATGCAGAGATTTGCATGCCCTGTCGCGGGAACGCGCATCGCACCTCCCGGACTGAAAATGATGATTTTACAAAAATGATCGTTTTTATGAAGAAGAAAAGCTGCAGTTTTTCTGCATCAGTTTATAACTGAACTACATTCAGTCAGACTGTGTCCTGATGTTTAACAAACCACTGAGCAGACAGATAAAT
>NW_013955029.1:20854-21864 GCF_001266775.1 Austrofundulus limnaeus
CCAATGATCTGATCCTGGTTCAGACTCCATGTGCAGTTTGTACCTGTTAGTGACTGAGATCGACCACAGCAGAGTGCTGGGCGGAGTCTCTGTTCTGAGGAGGCGGAGCCAGCATATCATATTACAGCTGCAGCAGGTGGACTCTGCTCACCTGAAAGCTTTTCCTGCTGAAGCTAAATTTATCCTTGAAGCTCTGATTGTCTGGCCCAGCAGAGTCGGGCCTTTGGTTCTGATCCAGGTGGGTTCTGGGGACAGAGACGTTGGGTTTCTGAGTGACTCAGAGGTTTTCAGCAGCCTGGCAGGAACAGGAAGTGGTTTTGTTGTTGCTCCTCTTTAACACAAACTCTCTGCAGGTCCTCGTCTTCTTCAGTCAGACCAAGACTTCAGCTGTAAAATAAATGTTTACTTGTTGTGGAGCTGGTCCAGTCAGGACTCTGGTTCCAACTGAACCCTCAGAACCTGTGTCTTCTGTCGGACCTGCAGACGGTGTTTCAGACGGAGGATGTCTCTGGAGGTGGACTTGTTGCTGCAGGAGGCCAAGGAGAGCATCGAGGCGGCCCAGAACTACCGCAGTGAGCTGCAGCAGCGCCTGCAAGGCCTCAACCAGGCCCGCAAACAGGTCCGCTCTAGACCTGCCCAGACCTGAACCCAGCAGGCTGAGCTGTCTGTCCTCCTCGTCTCGTCCTTCCCCTTAACTAACCTGTCCAACTCCTCAGCAGGAAACCCTGCAGCTACTTCCTGTTTCTGCTGAACCACAGAGTCTACAGGTAGAGAGGACAGGGTCTACAGGTAGAGAGGACAGAGTCTACAGGTAGAGAGGACAGGGTCTACAGGTAGAGAGGACAGAGTCTACAGGTAGAGAGGACAGGGTCTACAGGTAGAGAGGACAGGGTCTACAGGTAGAGAGGACAGAGTCTACAGGTAGAGAGGACAGGGTCTACAGGTAGAGAGGACAGGGTCTACAGGTAGAGAGGACAGGGTCTACAGGTAGAGAGGACAGGGTCTACAGG
>NW_013955029.1:22864-23580 GCF_001266775.1 Austrofundulus limnaeus
AGGACAGAGTCTACAGGTAGAGATGACAGGTTCTACAGGTAGAGAGGACAGGTTCTACAGGTAGAGAGGACAGGTTCTACAGGTAGAGAGGACAGGTTCTACAGGTAGAGAGGACAGGGTCTACAGGTAGAGACAGACAGGGTCTACAGGTAGAGAGGACAGGGTCTACAGGTAGAGACAGACAGGGTCTACAGGTAGAGAGGACAGGGTCTACAGGTAGAGAGGACAGAGTCTACAGGTAGAGACAGACAGGATCTACAGGTAGAGAGGACAGGATCTACAGGTAAAGAGGACAGAGTCTACAAGTAGAGAGGACAGAGTCTACAGGTAAAGAAGACAGGGTCTACAGGTAGAGAAGACAGGGTCTACAGGTAGAGAGGACAGAGTCTACAGGTAGAGACAGACAGGGTCTACAGGTAGAGAGGACAGAGTCTACAGGTAGAGAGGACAGAGTCCACAGGTAGAGACAGACAGGGTCTACAAGTGGAGAGGACAGTGTCTACAGGTAGAGAGGACAGTGTCTACAGGTAGAGAGGACAGAGTCTACAGGTAGAGACAGACAGGGTCTACAGGTAGAGAGGACAGAGTCTACAGGTAGAGAGGACAGAGTCTACAGGTAGAGAGGACAGGGTGTACAGGTAGAGAGGACAGGGTGTACAGGTAGAGAGGACAGGGTGTACAGGTAGAGAGGACAGGGTGTACAGGTAGAGAGGACA
>NW_013955030.1:0-2312 GCF_001266775.1 Austrofundulus limnaeus
GGTCTAAACTTCTGGCATGAAAGACATTTCGTGAGTTTCAGCTCGTTACATTTAGCATCATAAGTTTTAGCTCGTTACATTTAGCATCATAAGTTTTAGCTCGTTACATTTAGCATCATAAGTTTTAGCTGTTACATTTAGCATCATAAGTTTTAGCTGTTACATTTAGCATCATAAGTTTTAGCTCGTTACATTTAGCATCACAAACACAAATAAATCAGATTTCCTTTATCGTCAGGACTCAGAATGTCCTCGTACCCAGGTTGTACCAGACGTCCATCTCTCCGCTCAGCGTTCGGACCTCGATGATGCTCTGACCCAGGAAGTCGTCGGACTCCCTCTTCAGACGCTGTTTCACTCGCGACTTGATGTCGTCGTCCTCGTCCCAAACCCGGAGCTTGATCCGGTCTGACGAATTGTGACACTCGCTGTGAGAACAGAAAGCAGAGATGCTGAGAGGAAAAACTCACCTTTTCTAAATTGTTTTAAAAATATCTTTCTGTTGGAACTGCTCAGTACGCACAGATTCTTGTCACTATATCTTTTCTAAAAACTTGAGCTAATATAATGCAATAAATAAATGTTGAGTTATGTATTATCCCAGGAACTAATGTTATATTCCCATATATTTATGTATACAACATAATCGGACACTCGATTACGATATAAGGGTATACAAATATACATGTACACAATCGGACACTCGATTACGATATAAGGGTATCTATACACATAATCGGACACTGCTAATGCTATATTCCCATATATGTGTATTAGCCTGTGAGCTAATGCTATATTCCCATATACATGTATATTATTAGCCTGTGAGCTAATGCTATATTCCCATTTGTTTATATTTACATGTGTTAGCCTGTGAGCTAATGCTATATTCCCATAGATATGTATATTAGCCCATGAGCTCATGCTATATTCCCATATATGTGTATATTATTAGCCTGTGAGCTAATGCTATATTCCCATATATGTGCATTAGCCCATGAGCTAATGTTATATTCCCATATATATGTATATTATTAGCCTGTGAGCTAATGCTATATTCCCATTTATGTGCATTAGCCCATGAGCTAATGCTATATTCCCATATATATGTATAGCCCATGAGCTAATGCTATATTCCCATATATATGTGTATAATTAGCCTGTGAGCTAATGGTATATTCCCATATATATGTGTATTAGTCTGTGAGCTAATGGTATATTCCCATATATATGTGTATTAGTCTGTGAGCTAATGGTATATTCCCATATATATGTGTATTGTCTGTGAGCTAATGCTATATTCCCACATATACAGTATGTGTATTAGCCTGTGAGCTAATGCTATATTTCCAAATTTATGGTTCCTGTCTGTGTGACAATCTATATTTTAAAAAGTAAACAACCTACAGTTTTTACAGCTTTGTTTTTATAGTTGAAGTACGGTAAATATTTATTAGATATAGTCTAATGTTACAACCAATTGAGGTTCCCTTTGAAAAAAAGACTATCCGGTGCAGAGTTATCGCCCACCTTCAAGGGCAAAGCTGAGCCAAGTGAATCCACCTGTGTGGGTTTGTGTGTGAGTGATTTTAAAGCAGATGATGTGATTTTTTTTTTCATGTTGTAGGAAAACCGCTGAACTTACAAGCTGAACTTTTCCTCCCAGACTGGGTTCAGGTTGCCGTAGATGGTCTTTGTTCTCTTCTTGGTCTTCCCCACCTGGATGGTGACATACGGATCGCTGGAGCCCGTCCTGTCTTTGGCCTGGAGTCCCTGAGCGCTCACCACTGACGACAACACAGAATGACTCGCAAAATTACATAACAACAACAACCCTCATCATCTTCATTTTTCCTCATTCACACATGCATCAAAACACAAGATGCGGCCCACACGCTCAGGCGAAGTCTCGTAACACAACTCCTGTGACTCAGAGCCAGATGTGGCAGCGCTCATCACTGCATGATTCTAACAGCTGCAGTCACCAAACGCACTATTTAACAAGCTGTCAAAGCAGAGAGACTATTGAACTGAATTTAACCATCAGAACAAAAATACAACTACAGCAGTAGTGCTGGAGGCTCCTGATTGTTTGGTGAAGGTTTTTTGGTGGTTTCTGAACTACATTATAAGCTGAGCAGTCCTGTCGCTTGAGTTCTGAACATGGTCAGAAGGTTATCAAGTTGTTGTAGACGTCTCTGACCGGTCTGAACTAGTTTAGGGTAGGTAGGTAGGTAGGTAGGTAGGTAGGTAGGTAGGTAGGTAGGTAGGTAGGTAGGTAGGTAGGTAGGTAGGTAGGTAGGTAGGTAGGT
>NW_013955030.1:3312-13831 GCF_001266775.1 Austrofundulus limnaeus
ACTGATTTTCTGAGTTTTATATCATGTTATAATGTCAATCTCTCAAAAACATACCCACAGTGTTGCTTTGACTCATTCATGTTTGAGAAATCCTTAAATCTTCTGTGGTGCCATGTGGAACTGTCTAAACACTTGCTGGTACAAAGCACCACCGTACACAAATCACTAAATGGAGATTAATGAAAAATGTTATGATTGAATGCATAACTGAATTGAAGTCAACTCCATTCAAAATGGCTGCCACCAGCTAAGTGACTGTGGAAAACAGACACACACACACACACACACACACACACAAAACAACCTAAAATACAATCAATTTCACAACTAAGATTTGGAAACCAAAGATCAACACAAAACTTTGTCATTGGCTTTTGAAGTCATCTCTGATTGTCAGCAAAACATCTCATGATCCACTGGATCCACATTTTACTTTTGTTGAAGGAAACCTCACTGCAGCATCAGAATATGATGGACACGCATCGAGACGAAGTTTGAGCAAATTAAGGAAATAAAATGTACATTTATATCCGCCAACATGTCACACAGGATTTCTTATCATGTTTTGGGATCAGTGCAGCCCATTTCCTCTCCAGATATTTCTCTCCGTATGCCCATCATCCTGCAAACTGAGTAATTGTGTTTTGACATCACAGGGATGAACATATTTTTTTAAATCAACCAGATGTGGGTGACACTGTAATCTGTGTCTGTGCCAGCAGGTACAGATGGTTCAATAATTGCAAACACACGGTGATGATCACCACTTCCTGTGATGTTGCTTGAGTCTTTGCAGAATCAAAGCGGACTGCTGCATGTAAAACTGCATTTGTTCAGCTCAGATCTGACTCACTGCACACAATTCAGCAAAACATTATGCATTTCTTCTCAGATGAACTGAGATGATTAGATTTCATGCACAGAAGGAAGATTMCTGCCCAAAGTGATCAAATTATTGATTTTACTTTTCACCACCAGAGAACTGAAAGCATTTATCAGTCAATGCATTCAAATAATAAATATTAACTTTACTTCAAATATCATTGACTTTTACATACAAACTGTGAGGTTTTTCCTGCAGTGCTACAAAGTCAATTTGAAATCCACCTACAGATGCCTAAGTGTTTTATTTCTGCTATCCTGAAGTTCCAAGAGCTATTGAAATAATGGATTAATTTCAAAATAATTTATAAAGCTTTAATAAAATTTTTTATTTTATGTGCAATGTGTAGCCTACAAATTTAGAAACTCCAAAGGTACAGTATATCCATGTCTATTGTCATTATTGGAAACTATTATATCTATTATTCAATTTGTATTTAGGTTTTTAATTATATATATTATTAAAGTTTAAAATGGTTATTGAGTAGCCTGGTTGTATGTTTTAAAGGGGTGGTGGTTATATAAAAAATGAGCCTATTTTAAATAGTAAATTCCATCAGCGCTGATTGGTTCTGGTTGTAGTGAACTACTTTAACTGTCGTTTTTTTAATAGTTTTTAGGATCAAATATTTAAAAAAATTGATTTCTTTCTTGGGTATTTAGTCATTTAAAATGGTAATAACGTTGGTACTGTGCCAACCGCAAATAAATGTGCAGTTGCTGACACACAACCAACTGTGGGCAACAAATGCACCAATGTTTTGTTGTTGTTGTTATGGGCAATAAAAAAGGAAATTCTTTAGTAATCATTGTGGGGAAATTCACGATTGTTGCAGCCACTCCAAGAATACATGGGACAAGAATCTCATGACGTGGAAAATAAAATCAGATAAGGCAAGTAGAAAATGTAAAACAATAACAGTAAAACCAGACAAACAATCAAGTTCAAAAGAAATCAAGAAAATCCAGGCACTGCCCAAAATCTTTCCACATTATTGCATTGCACACTAAAGATATAGAAGTAAAATAGAAAATGTATTTTTAAGCTATGTAGCTTTTTCCCGATTTTTCATTAAAAAACAGATTTGAAAGGCGAATGAAGGTAAGCAGACTTCCTGTAATGTGTTTACTTTATGACACCTGATGAAACGTCCCCACGTTGCTGATCTGTCTTCAGTGCTGCTGTGTGGACAGTGGCACACATTGGTTGAGTATGGTTTGCAGCAGAATATAAATTGTGCCCTCTGTTGGTGTTACACCACAGTACACATTCACCGCACAGACTGCCAACGCAGCTGATTTACTTGTATATTTTGGTTTTCCCCATTGGACAGTTTACCTTTGGCACGTAGCTTGTTGACTTTTACACTCGCTCATTTTCGTCTTTGGTTAAAAAAAGAAAAGAAAAAAGATGCAAGCTCTGACAGCATCTGCAGCAGGGCAGTGATAGAGGGGGGGRAAAAAAGGCTGCAGTTCCCATAGAAACGCCGATAGGGGTGGAGCTTGGGAAGGGGGGACGTGTGGGTGGGACCGGTTTGTTTTGTTATTGAAGGTCACGTGGTGCGCGGAAACCACGCCCCCTTCCCCCAGTTACCACGGATTCAACTGTCTCGAGCTCTCCTGCTCTGGTCAGTTACTACAAAATGGCTGCAGAGGCTYCTCCGCCTGTGAGAACCTGAACGCTTCATGGTAGGAGTTACTCTTCCACGTTGACCGCTAAAATAAGAAAAAAACAAATCGTAGTTGCGGCCTTCCGTTTGCGCAAATATGCAGGATTATGACGTTTCGAAGCTCAGCTAGGCTAAAGGCTTAAAGCTTATTTAGCTCACCCTCCCCCTRCTAAATGATGTTGTTTTTCCCCCTCGGGTGCTCAGATTTTTTTTTTTTTTTGAACAAACTTGTCTGTTTTGGTTAGCATACAGCTGCCGCCGTGTTTGGCACGAAGGTGTTCTTCGAKTCGACGGAACAGGCGTCGTTTGTTTGAGATCGCAAGGGCGCCATGTGTTGTTGCCAAGCTGCTGTAATGTTTGTTTCAGCTGGGCAGACATGGTGGGACGCCTCCCGCTGCTCTGCCGCGCAGGAGATGTGAAACTGATATTACCGCCGCTCGTTCGGCACAAATCATCCCACCGAACAGCTCATTCATGTGGCGCTGAACAGTTCCCAGTTTCGTTCACTGACAGAAGGTTAGACAGTGCATCCTAACCTTAAAATATACTCCTAAAAAGTGCTTATATCTTGTGCCTTAATTGTGTCGTTTAATTTTAAAGAGGAGAGTCAAACAGCTTAACGTTGCCTCTGGTAAGAAAACACTGTCAGCTCTTTTGTTTGCAGAGWGTAAGCTGTGTAATCCCTGAGGTATGATGCCTCCATCTCCTTCATGTTCTGCAGCTTGGCATCATGCACACGCACGCGCACGCTCCTCCAGTGTGTGCAGACTGGGAATGCCAGTACTCTGATGCATGCAGAGAGCAGACTGAGGTGGGCTTTGATTCCTGCTGGGTTTACTAATGTGTTTTTGGGGGGTTCCTAATTTTGATCCTGGCGATGGTGGCAGTTTAGAAAAGGGGTCRCTGAGGTCCTTTCTGTCCACGCTGGGTTAGGGGGCCCCCCTCAGCACCCATGGCTCTAAAAGAGGCTGTCTATTCATAGAGAGAGGCACCAGAGGGGGCTTGATAACAAAAACAGACAGCTAAAAGCTGTGGTTATTATACAGCTGAGGTCATAGTTTAACTTTCAGCTCAGGACCCTCCATGACCTTTTTGCTTTGAGTTGAACTGGAAGGTGTTTTGCCAAATTGTCACTTTTTTTCTTTTCAAATCTTWAACTGTAATCTTGAAGGAAATAAGAACACTATTTAGTGATGTCAAAGATTAAAAACTTTTAAAATGTCTAAATCTAGTTTCATTCATCCAGCTTTAATTGGAGGAACAGTTTATTGGTTGTTCACCTGTTATAAACAAGCATTAATTCTTCATAATTACATGACAGACTTCAAACTTTTATAGCACACAACTGTAACTTTTTTAAATATAATTTTTGAAAGCAAATAAAAAATAATTTGCTTTGGCCGCATTCTGACTTGTTGGCTCTTGTGTTCCCCTTATGTCTGCAGGGTGTTGTTAAGACTTATTTATGTGTTTTCATCAGTAGTAAAGCTGTGTTTGTCTTCCTCACCTTTAGGCTGAGGAAGAAAGCATTATCATGACCACACTGAGAATAGCTTCAAGTAGTTTATAGAGTGCAATCCTCTTTACAGAGCACGGGGACTTTGTCAGTGCCTAGCCTGGAGATTTTAAACCTTGAAGCTCYGGGTGGGTGTGTTGTTTGTTTGTTTATTTATTGGTCTGTGTTTTGCATTTGATGCAATTTTGCTGAACTCAGAAACTTTAAAGAGGGGGGGCCGTCGTCCGAAAGGGCAGAGGAGCAGAGGATGTTGCACATTGTATCATACCTGCAGTGGCTGTTACTGTCGATGGTAGCAAGCCACCTTCCACTTGTTAATTGTTCTCTTGTTTGGCTTAAAGCGATGGCATTCCTGGCTCTGTGCCCAGTGCCTGTCGCCTGCCACCCCCCCCCCCCAAAAAAAAAATCCCTCACACATCCACACACACTCACCGCCAGCCAGATCATTTGCAGATCCCTCATCTTTTATTGCTCAAGTGTGGAGCAGCGAGTCTTGTGTGTGCGTGGCTTTCACACATTTGTTGTCCTYCCTCTCCATTTCCACTTCATTTTTTTCCCAACTACTTTGACGCCTGCTCAGATTGGGCTCACCTTGATCTCTCCTTCATTGTTTATTTTTTTATTTTTTTTGCTCTCTTCCTTTGTCAACACAATCAGCATCTTGTTGAACGGGGGATACCAAGCTCTAATCCGGCTGTTCTGACAGACGAGAGYCATGCCACAGCAGAGCTCGGTTCACTGGCCTTTTTGACCTTTTTATATTCACACGAGATGTGCTTCAATACAATCTCACTTTACCACTGTGGCTATTCAGGATTTTCCCCTTGACTTTGAGGCTGATCTGTGAAATTGTTTGGGTTATTATTATTATTTTTTTTACTTTAACATTGTTTTGATTCACACTTGATCAGAAGTGTCTCTATATTCAGAAACAAAGGCATATTTCATGAAATGGTTGTTGTTTAATAAAACGTTTGTGTAAAGGTCACCTGAATCTGATCAACCTATTTTGGTCATTTGCCGTGCAGGAAAATCTAAGTAAACAGACATCAGTGTTGCATCATGTCGATGTTGTGAGCGCTACGTGTTGGAAAATTGACTGAGTGAGAATTTCTGAAGCTTTTTTGATTCTGTGTGTGGCGTACAGTCTGCCTGTTCAGGTCATTGGCAGGCAGCAGCTCACATTAACTGGAGCATCGCTCGTATTCTCTGCCCCAACATGACAAAAGGCCCTGTGATGCAACAGTAGCTATATTTAGCATCGCAGCTACACAAACAAGCTCTAAATCTGTCCGTTAGTGGTGAAAAAGCAAATAAAATAAAATTGAGTGTAAATGGTTTGGTGTAGCAACTCTTTCTTGGAACTAGCTGAAGAGTTCACTGCACATCTTTTGTTTGTCGTCGACATTAAGTCTTAGCTAAAGGCTCCCGAGCCAGGAGCTCATTGTGCTCCTAATCAATATTCTCTAGGTCGTTAAATTATTGTGTTTATAAAATAGAAGCCATTAAGTTTTTAGTTCAGCTCAGTTGATTTAGCCCAGAATATATAATATTTCAGAAACGCCCACCATTTTAAACASTTCCAATGTGGGTAACATTATAACATATCGTGCTCTTTAATTATACAAGCATGTTGAAAAGCAACATTTAAGTTTGTCACCAAGGCTTGTTGTCAACTTGTCCACTTACAAATTGTCTCCTGCTCTCTATAAGTATGATAAAGACACAATATGATTAAAAAGTAATTAAAATAACTGGATTTCTATAATTATTAATCAGAGTAAAAAACGTGTTAAATGTGATTAATCCTAAATGACTGTTAAAATACCAGACTTGTCTGATGAATATTTGATTCTAAGATACAGTTATTGTTTCAGTGTCTGCTTACAAATACGAACTAGTGCCACATATTTATGGTGGAGACAATAAGTGAAGTCAGGAAACAGAATAAAAGACAAATTGYTTTGATGGCGGTATACGATCATAAACCCAAACTCTCAGGACGTCACTCATGTTCTGCGGGATCAGATCTGAACTTTGACATGAAGTACTTTCCCAGCTTCGGCTCTCTTCTCATTTTCCATGTTCTACGATTGGACTAAAGTGATTTTAGTGCCGCACGCCCGCACCGAAGGGCGCTGTCGATCTCCAGCTCGCTGCTCGCCGGGGCCTCAGGGAGCGCTTGTTGCCAGGCGGTGGCAAACGTCACTGTCGCCTGCAGCAGCACAGACTTGGCAGGAGAATAGGCTAGTGGTTTCATGAGCAACACTCAAAAAGTTAAATAAATACAAATTTTCACGGTTTTCCTTCATTTCTTTTGGCGCTTWATTCCTGAAAAACAAGGCTGCTTTATATTTTCAACTTGTCTCGATAGGTTTGTGGCTTCATACAGAATAACTCCTTTCTGGATGCCTTCCCTTATAAAACAAAGGCTCATTGTAGGATGGCTTTTAGCACAAGTGTCACTTTTGTGAACTCTTATATCATTAAGGATGCAATACAACCAGAAATATATAAAAAAAAACTTTGACAGCAAATGAGTATTAGAGCATGAATTGTCTGTTTTTAGTTTGCCCACATTGTTTTATCGTGTCAAGATGCTTTTGTCAGGTTGGGTGTGTAGACCTCACACTGAGAGCATTGTCTCCGGGGGCCTCGATGTGAGAGACCTACAAGGCTTCCCTAATCATGTCTAAAACCAACCCTGAAGGCTGAAACAAAATGCACAAACCCTTGGTTTGTTTAAAAAGACATTTCTCAGGAGTTCCTTAAGGGTAACTCCTTGTCCTTTATCTTTTATATACATTTCAGCTGTGAAAGAAGCCAAAACACAAGAAGAAAACCATTTGATGGAAGATAAGAAAAAGAAAAAACAAGAAGAAAAGAAAAAGAAAGACGCTGCACAGAAAAAGGTAAACTTGCAGTGGGATCATTTATATTTGAAAACTTCTCCCGTCGTTTGTTCATTAATTAWTTTCTCATACCCACCTAATCCCATTGTAGCTTCTGCTGAGTGATGCTGAGCAAGAGGCTGGGTGCGCTCAAAACAAACCACCACATCAAATAATCATGCACAGTCACATTAACTCATAAAGCCGATTGGAATCAGCACAGAACATAATGTCCATTCAATCATATAATTTATTAAATCACAAATAAGTTGTAAAACTCCAGTTAATTCTAGGCTCATGGCCATTTTACCTCCATTTATTTTCCTTCAGCAATTCCCAGATAAAGTTGTCCTGATCACTTGTTGAAATATTGAATCAATTTAAAAATGTTTGATATGTTTCATTGTGAATAAAATAGGAGTTAGTGATGTTTGCAAAAAATTGTATTCTGTTTGTATTTGTATTTTAATTTGGGTTGCAGATTTTTAAAACAAAACTTTGCCTCTGAACATCATGTTCTGACTACTCTAGCTRGTTGCTGCTGTGCAGACCTGAGACAACTTCTGTTGGTAGGAAATATTCCTAATATCAGTTTGTTTTTTTCGTCTCTGTTTCAGGTCACAGAACAGACAACCAAAGGTGAGTTGTAGCTGWTTGTATAATATTGTATTTATTGCATTTATGCACATATTTCGCAATATTTGGGGGATTCCCTTTTTTGCATGGATGGATATCCTGCTGGGTTAGCAATATCAAAATGGTCTATTTGTACAAGGAGTAATAGTGGTGTATTTTCAGACTRTAAGGAGATTGACAATGCTAAGGTCAGAAACTGTTTGTTCTGTTTTGATTTACTTAATAAACCCRAGGAGCCTCAGCTTGATCTCAGCTTACTGCTGTGCGTAAATATATAGCATTAACTCTTGTTGAAGTAAAACACTTTTTAGTGGAATAATTAGCGGCAGCCAGGTGGTCTGATCTACCTGAGCTGAAAATGGAGGCCAGGTGCCCATACACGACTAATAGGGAGCACAGGGAGGATGCAGCTGCTCCTCAAGCCTCCCTATAGGCTCTTCTTGCAGAAGAAGGAAGGATTCTAAGAAGAAAAGAAAAGAGACAAACGAACCCAGACAAATTCATGGAGGTGACTGAAAGACTGCTCCTCTTGTGAAAAGTGGTTTTATCTCGCAGGTTTTATATCTCTTCTCYGTAGCAGCTGCAACCTTCGGTTTTATCTCCTCCAAGCAAGTGTTCTTCAGAAGCGCAGAGGCTGGATTGGTCAGTCAGTTAGCCTGGGAACAGATTGCTTTGTTGGGATGAGCAAACAGATACCAGCAGGACGAATGCACTGTGTGAATTTTATGAGAATCCCATATAAACAGTAAGGTGCAGAGATAAGATTGCATGATGCATGTGTGTTTTTCTTGTAATGTATTAACTCTTTTTGCCAAACTCTCCTTTAATATAAGCAATTAGTTTATTGAATGTTGCTCATAACATTTTAGATGTTGACTGGTTAGGGTTTTCTATAGGTCAGTGCTGAACTGTATTGAAAAGTGCAGCTAGTGTTTATGCTCCTTTCCTTTGTGAAGGTTTGCACATTTTTTTTCTCTAAAGTAACATTTCTTAACAAATTGAATATTTAGGGCTCTGAAATAKGAGAATTATGATCTCTTAATGTATTTTTGTAAAATATGACTGTTCTTTTAAAGATGGGATACAMATTTTGGGGTCTGCTGGTGTGTGTGGGGGTGAAACACCTCTCTATGAAAAGACATAACAAGAAACACATTGTCAGCATTGAGTCAAATGTAGCCTCTCTGTTCTGCTCTGTCTCAGAAATATTCACATAACAAGGTTATATCACTTATTAGTTATAAAGTTATAAAGACAAATTTAGTCARCTAATTTTTATTTCTGAGCTTCTTTTAAATGAAAAGATTATTTTTTACGGGTACCATAAAAGTTGTACTAATTTGCACTAATGACTGAGCCGGCAGTAAATCAAAATAAAAATCCTATTTTTCTGCAATGATTTATTTATTCACCAATCTAAAAGAAAAAGGAGATTGTTTACGCTACTAATGTGAGGTACTCTGGGACCTAATTAGAAGAACAGGGTGAGTGTGGGGGACGAATAAACACGCATTCACGCATGAGAGATTTTCAGGAACACCTTAAGCATCAACACTGCACCAGCTCCTGTCTGGTCTAACAGAGAGGCCCACCCTGGGATCAGAGGAGGAGCAGCAAAAGGTTGGGCTTTAAGGAAAAGGATGAAACGAATTGTTGTGGGTATCGTTGTGTGAAGGGAGGCGGCTGCTGAAACGCGGGGCCTCAGGTTGAGTTTGGATCGCAGGGAAAACTACACACAAGAGCAAAAGAAACAGATGGAGCCACGTGAAACTGTGAGGCTGAACTTCAGTTTCCTGTTTGCCGACACAGCTGAGGGGGCCCTCGGTGGGTTATTTCTACTGGCCCATTTCTGTGACACACGTGCAAACACATATTCTCGCTCTCCCAGTCTCCTAATGTAACCGTCAAATGCCAGCAGAATAGTTTGTTTTTGCTGTCTCTGCACAAACACACAAACGCAGCTGCACTCGTGTAGTTTTACTCCGATGCTCACAATTACTAACGCACACGTCCATGACTCACAAGGCTTCTCTGAAAGATTAAAGAATTTTACAAGCAAACACCTTCAGCTCACACAAGTGTTCTGGGTAAAGTTAGTATATTATCTGGTGTGTTTCTGACCTCCGCTGCAGACTAAACAACTGGACCCAGACAGCCTGAAGACGGAGAAGGGTCACTTTCTGGTTTGGAGGGGATAGTCGTGATTTGAATGTAAAACAAACCCCAACAAAAGTATTTACATGTATTTATGTGTAGCTTTTGCACAATACAAGTTTAAAAGCCGGGCCACTATTAAATCCATCACCTGGTTATGAACTGCTAAAAAATGAATTTATGAGAAAGTCATGTAGAAGGACTTAAGGTTTTATGTTAGCTGGAGAGAAAACAGGACTGTTGGCAGCTCATTTACAGTTAATGAAATACAGAACGCTCAGCATCAGTGCACATACACATATCTGTTCATAAAACAAGGCAACATACAGTTCTGCGTGGCTTATTTAGCATCAATGTTTTTTATTTTATTTTGTAGGCTCATTTTGCACTGATAATAGAGGATACCCTTCACTAAAATCCATCGCTTTTTACATTTTCCTTTTTGGGATTGATTGATTCTCTGCATGTCTTTTTGTTGTAGGCATTAGGGCTGCACCGATTAGTTGAAATGATCGATGACGTCGTTTATTTAAATTTGTCGCGCAAGAGCGTAATGACGTCAGCAGCCGCCGCTTCAGTTCAGTCTGAAGCTTGAAAATGAGGCTCGCAGCTCCTGAAGTAAAACTTACCGAACAGACCGCCTCTGAATTATCTGGTGGATTAATTATCTTGCGAGCATGACGTTTGTTTGCTCAAAGTAAATAAAGTACCGCCACTTTCTTTATTTCATCCACCATTAAACAGAGACCGGTGTTAGGTCGAGCCACGTT
>NW_013955031.1:0-1311 GCF_001266775.1 Austrofundulus limnaeus
AAAAAAAAAAAAGGAAAAAAATCATTTTCGGTGAAAACAACGCGCGCGCGCATGCCGACGTTCATGCTGACGCACTGATGTTTTAAAACTGCAGCAGGCTGACAAATTGTTGGACTAAACAAGTAAAGAAGCACATTTCTCTGGACTCTGGCACACGCACGCGCGCACACGCGCTTCGGCCGGACGCTGATCCTCTCCGACCCTCCTTCCAGCTCGTGCCTCTCTCTCTCTGACGCCAGCCAGTCACACCGCGCGCTGCTGCCGCTTCTGCTGCCGCTGCCGCTGCCGCTCACTCCGAGAGGCTGCGTGAAGGAAGGAGCTCGTGCGTGGGAGTGTTTCTCCGTGCCTCCACCTGCCATCTGAATCCCTGCATTACTCTCCATAAAAAGCAGCGGGACGCCCGGGAGCCGGGAGGAGGCGGGGTGGAGGTGCCATCAGGACGCAGGGAGGACCGGTCAGCGCGCAGCCCTGTCTGAGCTTTTTATTTCCATCTGCTGCTGCTGCTGCTGCTGTTGTTGGGGAGACATTAACTGGAAATCGGCAGCAGCTGGTGTGTGTTGTTTGATGTTTTAAAGGAAAGCTGGTTTTCAGAAAGGATGGACTTGAGATCTTAATTTGAGAGCCGGGGAGGTGCCGTCCGTCGCGGGGAGATGCGAAAGCATGTTTGGACGCTGTGAGGGCTTCAGCAGGTAAATATCAACCCCTGAATGGGCCTTTTTTTGTTTGTTTTTATTATTTATTCTTCTCGGATGACATTCATCTGTTTTAGGCTTCTGTCAGTGTGGTTTCTGACTGGGCATGGGGCCAAACATGGATGGTGGGAGGATGGGAGAGCGGGATGCTGCCAAACCTCGCTCTTCGTTCTGTGAAGCCTTTATGGTTAAATCAGAGCAGAAAACAAATGAGGCTACCTGCCATTTGTGCGACGTGTTAGGCAGAGTCAGAGAGGACAAAGGAGGGAAAACAACATATGAGGACTTGAGTGCGGTGAGGCGCGTCCTCTGCAGGGACCAACATGTCTGTCAGTGCGCATTTTCTGGTCCCAGTCCTCCTGAGCTCACACAGGCTTCAAACATTCATCACGTTTAATTGTCCCGCGGATGAGACTGGAAGCGTGCGTGAGACAGGCAGAGCGTGTGCATGTGCGTGGGTTGTGCGTGTGCGTGCGCGTTAAAACGTTGCCTCCAACTGAAGACTTCATTTGGCAGCGCACAGGGGTGTCACTAGGTCTTAAGGACAAGGGGGCTTAGCCCCCAGGAGACACACAACATTTTTGTATAATTTATATTTGTATTGTGCATTATATATATA
>NW_013955031.1:2311-13826 GCF_001266775.1 Austrofundulus limnaeus
ACACACACACACACACACACACACACACACACACACACACACACACACACACACACACACACACATCTACAGGCAATCAAGTCGTAAAAGTCAGTTCAGTCATCTTTTCCTTGTCTGACATCCAAATACTGAAAATAGCTTGACATCACTTTACGAACTCCTGCCTTTTTATTTGATGAGCTGCATTCTGAGCTTCACCTTGCACAGATTTCTTTTCTGCTTGATTAAAAACCCAATTCATGTCTGTTAGTTTTGTTCAGCTCAGCAGTATCTCTCCCTGTGTTGAAAAAGAAGMGACATTTTGCTGATTTAGTGCACTTTTCCCCTGACAGAAGACCCAGAGACGTACAGTATGTAGTTAAATGAAGTGATGCTCGGATTTTAAAATGGTGTTTAAAGAAAAAAAAAAATCTGGAAAGTAGCAGAAAAATACTGGTAACAAGCTTTTGATAAACTCCGCTCTAATAAACGTGCTGCTGCTGCTGCTGCTGCTGCTGCTGTTGGAAGCTGCTGAAACTTGCCAAAAGCGTTTTTTTAGTGCTCTGTTGGGAGGGTTGTTATAAACTCAGACATGCTGACACAATTAATCTGACAACGCATCCTTAGGGGGGTCTTTTTCTTTTGCTGTGATTAGAAACTCAGGTAAAAGATGAAGAACAACTTGAGTCAAACTTTAGTCATAATGTGTCCCTGTGAGACTGACTAGCTGTTTCAGTCAACCAAATGCCTTGTTTCTGAAATTCTTTTCTTTTATTTAACTTTTTCTCAAAATGGTACTATCAGTGTTCCACCCCAGTTTTAAAAAAATAAAAATAAGAGCGACTCATTTTCATGTTTGGTTTTCTATTTGATTCCCTTTACTTCTTATCAACGTACTGTCTTTTTTTTTCTTTTTGTAAGAAATGTACATATTGTAGAAAACATTTTCCCAGTCTGGCCAAAGCTGAAAGCCTTGAAAAGATGTGCACTGATCTTTTTTTTTTTTTTTTTACTATAAAGACTTGTTTAAAAATATGTATAAAATGTAATATCTGTATGTGAGCTGGCCTGGAGAACTGGTGCACAATGAGGCCAAAGGTGGAAACGAGCGTTTGCGTATTTCTCTGTTTATCTGTGCCAATTAGCCTAACTGACCCTGCTCAACATCTCAACAGTGTTTCTTGCTGTAATAACGCAAGCTTTATCTGTGTTTTTGTTTTGTTTGTTTTCAATCATCTGGATTGAATTTGTAGAGCAGATTACACAGAACTGTAGCTTTAGGCTCTTTCTCTGGTGATCTGTGCTTGTAGATTTGTTGGATGCTTCACACAAATGGTGCTGATTGTCTGCTGGAACATCTTTAAAAAATACTGAATTTCATTTGCTTTTGTGTTGCCAATCTGTTATTTATGCCTGGTTGCATTTTTTTTATCCTAGTTTTAAAAAGGTTGTAGTCGTTTTCTGAGCCCAAGGAACTGACAGTCAACTCGATCTGAGCATGCTTCTTATAATAGTCAGTTATCTTCTCAACTTTGGATCAGCTTTGTTTAAACTTTAGGTACATGGACTTCTGCCTATATCAGCACCGCTTCATTTCCTGATGTGTAAATAGCTGTCATATGTTTTCAGATAATTCAGAGGAGATGCAGATGAAGGTAGCTGTCGTTTTTTTTTGTCTAAACAGCTGACCTCACTTTGATCTCTGCAAGTTTAGCATTCACATGCACTTTGGAAAACAAACCCTGCGGTGAACTTTTGACCCTCGGCTGCTTTCCAGTTATGAATGAAGCCATCTTTTTCTTTTGTTTTATTTCCAAAAATAAAAATAAAAAATAAAACAGAATATTGAAAAGTAGGAAGAAAAAAAAAGCTTAAACCACTGACATTATTCTGGGAAAAAAAGCACATGTTTAGATGTACAGTAGGTTTAGAATCAGTATTATTACAGTTATATAACGTGTAAAATATCAGGTATTGGGGTTTAAAAAAATCATCCCCTTACTCTAGGACACCCCTCACGTTAACAGTATCTGAAGACAATGTTAAGTTTGGCAGAGCAACAACACAAGCAAAAGAAAGAAAACTTTATAGATGCTCAGAAGAGTTTACCCCCCCCCCCCCGGGTTGTCTGCTAGTATCCAGGTGTTTTCTTATTCTAACAGCTCATTTTTGTATAGCTGCGTACAAAACTGCCTACTACACTAGTACATTCTGATTTAGCTGTAGCATGTTCTATAATATGCAATAAGAAAAAAAAAAGAAGAAAATTCTCATGGTCTGAATCTACCTCACCGATTATAAAGTATTTGAATGGTTGGTTAAAAACAAATGAAAATGGCAGAAAACCACATTCTCATGTGAATTTTGATGTTTTGATTATTTTAAAAGCATAAAGAGATGCTCTTCTGACTTTACTGCTAATTAGGCTGGTCTAAACAGTGACTGTACTCAGTAGTAGGTGGTTTTGAATGCAGCATACACATGTACATTTAAATGTTCAACTTTGGTGCTATAGTATGAAGAAAACATTAAGACCTCAACAAACTATACTTCAACATGAAGGGGAGATTAATTTACCACATGCTAACAGGGGTGGGCATTTAAAGCAAAAACCATCTTTGAGTCATTTGTTAATCATTAGATTTTTATTTGATTGTTTGACCACCTCCCTCAAAAATGTTTCTGCTAAAACGTTGACCTTGTACACCTAATTCAGTCATATTTTACTTTACTCAACTCAAGTCCTGCAGCTTAAAAATAAAACTTCCATTAAAACAAAGGCTTCAGGTACAGAGACGTGTGCTGCTGCTACTTCTGCCCACTGGAGGTATTTTCTATTTCTTTATTTTCACTAGGTTAACAGGTCAACATGAGGAGGTATGCCCTGTATTCTGGCAATAAAGCTGAGCTCATCTGTAACCATAGTTTCCATTTTGTAACCCTTTCAAAATAAAACACGATGGCGGAAAGACACATGGAGTTATTTCTCTTTTCTTTCTTTCATTTTCAGGAAGAGGGTGAATTAAATTCACAGGGTGAATTTGAGAAAATACTTGCAGTGTTTGCATGATGCTGCTAAAAAAACAGTTGACTAATTTGCTCATCCCTACCTGCAAGGTCTCAGTACCTGGAGTTGTGGCAAATTTCATCTTTTAGCAGAGCTCATATTAATGTAGAAAAAATACACATAGAAGCCYAAACCTATTATTTGAATTTTGTCTCTGCTCAAGATTTTGCTTTTGAAGTTGATACTTTGTTCATTTTTATAAGTCAGAAACTGATAAGAACGGAGCTGCTATTGATAGTTTTCACTGAACCAGGATACAGATAAAGGTTCAAATCCTTTAAAGTCTTTGTGTGTGCGTGGGGGGGCTAATATGAGGGGCCCCTGATCACAGGCTAATGAGAAGTCCTCAGCTTTACAAACTAGTCACTGTGTCCAGTTGCTGCAGGCAAACTCATTCTCAACACCATGTAGAGTCAAACCAGCTGAACAGATTGCTCTTCTTTCCTAAATAAAACATTTAAAAGGGATCAGCAAATAAAACCAAAGCAGTCTTATCTTTAGCCTTAACTTACAGAAACAACATACAGGCAGGATGTTAACAACACACAGCAAATCCTCAGTTTATTACAAACCTACTCTGAGGATTATCAATCATGCTTTGGTTTTGTTTTTAATTCAGTCAGGATTCCAGTTTCGCCTCAGGCAGCTGAGCGGGGGAGGGACCACTTTTAGACAAGCTTCAGAGCTCCTGATCTGCTGCTGCTGCGTATCACAGCAACACGTTCCATCGCTGCAGCTGTTTCAGGGTTTTATCCAGCTGTGAGTTGTGTGGTAACACCATATGTCATAATGTCTGTGGGAAATGGACCACTGTGACTCAAATGTACGGTCAAAGGTCACTTTGTGCCTGTCGTTGCACAGACTAGTCCCACTTGAGTGTAAATGTACAGTTGTTGTATTTTATCATCTTCATGTAACCAAGCAATGTACATTGTTTTGAGTTTAAACATTTCAAATAAATATTTAATGAGGAATCTGTTCAGTTTAAAGCAAAGTTTCTCTTCAACTTTCAGATGTTTTCAAGCCAGGATAAAACTCTTGCTGGTTTTAGCTTAAAAAAGGTAATTTGCAAATAGATTTCCTTAAAAAATGATTTTCTGGAAACCTCTTAAAATAATTTAAACTGATTGCTGAAATAAATATTTTGTGAAAAAAAAAATTGAAGAATTCTCCTTTTACAACCCATGCCTCAGGCAAAAAGGCAAAAGTGCTTTTTCTCATGTTTGTTCATTTGTCAAGTTAGTGAAATATCTCCTACTTTAGAAAGTAATCATATGTCCATCCGTAGTTGATGATCTTGGAGTCAACCCCATTTAAGGTAGCTGCCACAGCTAAGGGCCCTGGAAAAAACATAAAATTAGCTGAAACTCAGTTTTACAGATGGTTAAAATTTATTGTCTGTACCTGAAAGTCATTCACAATACACACTAACTTTTGGCTAAAATATTGAGCTAAAATTTGATCTGGTAGTAGCTGAGAGTCATCCTCAYCATATACCTTGAGCACTAATATACACTAAATGACTGCACCAGAGCACAAAGCATGGTCCATAATGACATGGATGGCAGAGTCTGGTGTGGATGAACTTGACTGGCCTGCACAGAGTCCTGACCTCGACCCAACAGAACACCTTTGGGATGAATTCGAGAAGAGACTTAGAGTCAGGCCTTCTGTCCAACATCAGTATGTGACCTCACAAATGTGCTTCTGGAAGAATGGTCAAAAATCTTTATAAACACACTCCTAAACCTTGTGAACAGCCTTCCCAGAAGAGTTAAAGCTGTTCTACTTGTAGCTGCAAAGGATGAACCAACATCATATTGAACCCTATGGATTAGGACTGAGATTCCACTTAAGTTCATATGTGAGTCAAGGCAGGTGAGTGAATACTTTTGGCAATATGATGTATTTCACAATTTCTTTTATGAAACTGTGCAGAATAATGCTATGTTTTAACGTTTGACAAAAATGGCAACAATAGTTATTCTCAACACAAAATTATCTATGTTCAAAACTGGCATATAGCGGGTGATGTGCATTCCTATCAAAATCGAAAACCAAATGTTTAGTTTTTATCAGAATCAACAAGTTTGATCCTTTTTAAATTAGCTGGCCATGTGCTTCACTTGAGCTCAAAGCTGCTAAGAGAGAAACTTATCCTCTACATTGTTTATCATTCAGGATAAGCAGACAAACCCCACTGTAAAGGATGTCAAGAAGACATGGGGGATTTTTCTTCCTGATGCATTTTCCTCTACTTTAGGGGCAGAAATACAGACTCAAAACTCATAAATCTTCATTTCCTTTGCAAACTCTGATCATTAACTTGCGTCAGCCTGTGCCTGTCTCAGCCACGATGGGAGAGGCAAGCACTGTGATGTACGACGGCCATTATCGCCTCAGAGGAGGCAGAAAGCATCTGAAGATGCTGCTGACAAACAAACAAACATCCATACACAAAGCCTGTCACTTCACAGTCACACGGGCTCCATCTGTTTCCTTCGAAAAGCAAACTTTYGACGTTTCTTCTCAGTGCGTCTGTCTCTTTCATTCCGCAGCGTTCCAGCGAGTCCTTTACTCGCTGATCCGTCACTTTATTCCTTCATCACATCATGCCAGCAACCTTGGACTTTATCAAAACCGTTGCAATGACCTGAAAGCACAGAAAAAATGAGAAAGATGACAAAGGCTGATTATCTTTTGAGTCATCCTAATTCAAAATGGTCACCACAGACWGTGACTGTCAGCAAACACAACTCAGTAAATTTAAAAGGTATGGGCTAAAATCTGGTGTGGTAGTAGCTCACTAACCCTCATTTTTGAAAAACCCAGACTGGCCCCCTGCTTCCCAATCAGTTGATGAAACTATACTATATAGCAGGGGTGCCCAAACATTTTCCTTGAAAGGGCCAAAATTAAAATCAATCTGAGGGTGGTGGGCCAAGTGCAATAAAATAATACAAGAAATGCAAATAATTCAAGTAAATTTGTATTTTTTATGATTAATCTAGCAGCCAGTGCGGTTGCCCACATTTTTTTTTTGTGTATTTTCAGCCCATGGACATGGAGAAAATTCAGTTTGCTCAGGCAGCAAAAGCTCATGGGACTTTTCATACTTTAAAATTTGAGTGCATGTGGTCTTATAAGGTGTGAAAATTTAGATGTGGACTTAAATCTAATAAAAATGTCTCTTGAAGTTACTTGTTTTTTAAGTCTAATCTTAACATAATTCAAAGATAAAGTGAATACCATCTGACTGCAGCTCCTTGTATGTATAGCTGGACCAATGTTTGAAAAGACAGTGCAAATATAGTATAAAACAGGAGATTACAATCTAGTAACCAGGATATCTGCTAGTGGGCCAAATCAAATGGCTTGGTGGGCCAAATTTGGCCCACGGGCCCCACTTTGGGCATCTCTGCTATATAGCAACACAATTAAAATAAAGCCACCACTTACACAAGCAAAACAATGCATGTCAGAAAATATACCCCCACCCCACCCCRCAGTAAATAAAAAAATAAACAAACAGCTTGACAGTGGTTTGGTCCATTAAAGCTGAATTACATTAAATATTTGGCTTTAAATTATTCTGCCGTACTGCAGTGGTTCCCAAAGTTGAGTTTGGGACCCCCTCTGTAGGTCATGAAACATCAAGTGAGGGTCCACATGTGATTTTCAGACATCTATTTAAATGCAAATAAAATTCTAATAGAATATTTACACCAAAATTATTGTAAAGCAACACAATAATAATAAATAAATAAAACTATCATTGCTATTACGTTTAATATTGTTGTTATGCACGAGGGTTATTAGCTAAGTTTGCAAACATAAACCAGTAATATCTGAGGTCACAAGTTTCTGCAACTGTGTTTTTTAATTGTCTGGAAGCTAAAACGTTTGAAAATCACTGTCATTCAGTATTTTCTTTAGTCTAGTGGTGAGTAGACCTGCGTCTTATGTTGGAGACTCACGTTCAGTCCTCAGTGAAAGAGTTGTTTTTAATATTCTATTCAAATTAAAATACTTTAGCTTTTTTTAGATGGTAACAGTAATATTTCTGTTATGTTGGAAGAGGTCTCTGATTACACAGAAAAATAAATGTTATTTGATCATTTCAGCAGCTCATAATTTATATTTRGCAACACCACAATAAATTACTGTAGCTGAGAAACACTACAGAGAGCTCTACAGGAAGTTATGCAACAGGATCTACTGTTTATTTATTTTTATTTTATTTTTGTACATTTAAAATGTACTTACTGCAGTTTAAAAAAGGTTAGAATTAACATATACTTAACACAAAAAATAAGGAAATGTGTGTTTGGTCGATTATTTGTTGTAACAATGCCTCTTGGCAATATGTCTTTAGTGGGCTCCTGATTGGCWGCACCTGCGGGTACCAGAAGCTCAAAACAAGTATCAATAACAACAAAAGCTGTTTGGCAGAGAAGATTTGAAAAATGTTTAATTTTCACAACCCACATACACTACTGCTCATCTCACAGATGCATGTTCCTTACAAATGTGGCACCATTTAAAATGAAATTTAACAGGCTTTCCAACAGATATAAGATTTATTGCCAAGAAGCATTGTTACAACAAAGAAATAATCTACCAAACACAAATTTCCTTACTTTTGTGCTAAGTTTATTTAGCTTTCCAGTAAGTTTCCTTAGTGATCTTTAGTGAGTTTTAAACATGCTGAGTTTTTGAGATGTTCTTTTTTCCCAGTTGTATTTCATTTTCAATGAGGCAGATTTATTTAAAGACATTTTGATCAATAGTTTAGGAACTCTGAGGGATTTTTGCTCTTTCACTTATTTTTAATTTACTTCTTCCTTAACATTTTTACTACACTGTTTTGGGCCAAGCCACTTAGCACTTGTGCATTATTTAAGCATGAAAATTACATTTTGCCTATAAACACAGGCAATTTGGCAAAGATTTCATTATAAAATTGCGTTTTTAGGCACTTTTGTCACCAGCCAGGTGCTTGGTGCAATGACGCTCATTTCTTTACATCTATAGAGAAAAAGCCAAGGATAATACAGTTTGACAAGCATAAAAATAGCAGCTTCTGTGCAGAAGAGCTTTTAGCTGAAAACTTGTCATTCTGCACAGATGGATCGGCTGAAGGATGATGCATTTCTCAGGTTCTGTCAGGGCTTAGCTGGATTTTTTTTTACCCCCACCTATTTTTTAAAGACGTGACTTTTAGATGCCAATACTCAGTGTTGTTTCTTAGGCTTGCCATTTTCTTTTTGTCCTTTGTTTGACCAGTTCTCTTGTTGTGTCTCAAGGACACAAACACAGACACACATCTCCATAAATACATTACTGGTTTGGTCATAAATTGCAAACATTAAATACAAAAATAAATTTGGAGGACACTTCTTGCTCCATATAAAAAATCCAGAGAATTTATTCAGTAAATAATAAAAGAGCAGCATGTTCTGAGCTACAGCGACTGAAGGTTTCTGTCCTGTGGGAACCAAAAATGTGGATTTTTCTTTCGCACATCATTATAATCTACATTCAAAAACTCACACTTTTTTCACCAATTGACAAGAAAACACAGTTAACTCAGGARTAGAAGCGTTGCAGAATTGTATCGAGTTAAAGCTTATCTGTGAATTAAAGCATGTTTAGACAAAGATTGATAGAGATGCATCAACAAAATTGTCTTCTTAATGCAAAGAGCTGCACGTCAGTTCACTGTGGCAACCTATACTCACACCTGATACACAGTAGACCAGAAGTTCTCAAACTGGGGTCCCTGGACCCCCAGGGGTCCGTGAAAGGTATCTTGGGGGTCCTCAAAAAGTTTCACTAAATTGTTAATTTGGGTTTTATTTTTAAAAATGCATGAAGAACAATGAACTGACAAAACAAACATAATAAACTAAATAAAAATATATATTCCCATGGCATTTACGGGTTGAAACAACAATAAATTACCTTTTAAAACAGCATGGGGTTTGTGAGGGGGGTCCCTGGAAGTTTTTCGCCATTGTGAGGGGGTCCCCAGACCCAAAAGGTTTGAGAACCCCTGTAGTAGACAATCAAACCTGGAAGCCAAAAATAAATATATAATTTTTTTCTTTTTTTTTCTGTGCAGAAACAAAAGGAACGCCTTGGCTATTTATTTTTATTTTTATTTTTTGCCACTTTAGTAGAAAGCAGAACTGAGTATCTGAATAATAGNCTGAGTATCTGAATAATAGTTTCTTAGCTTCATCTTCATCAGTGGCTTTTTTTAAAGAAGAAAAAGTAAGAGAATAATGAAATGTTATAGAAATGTAAAATAAATTTATAACTACAAGGGATCAGAAACTTTGTAATTTAGCATACCTTGACCCAGATTCTTCAGCTGGAAGATAATTTACTGATTTTCATTTGTGTTCAGGTGACACACACATGCACAATAAAATAAAAATAAAAACAAAAATTCCCTTCATGCATCAGGTTTTGTTAGAACTGATTGCTTCACTTACAGCTGGTATAATTACAGAGTTGCAATAAACAGATGGTGACAGAATTTGTCCAGTTATTATTTGAAATGAAAACTTTATTATTTTAGAAGATGTTTTCTTTTCTGGTTAAAAGAACTGGTTTCTGTGAAATTAGGAGTAAGGACGATAATAAGCAGCAAAATGATATTATGTTGGATAAAAAAGAAAAAGTGGGAATTTTAAAAATATCAGAAGAGGAGTAACAAGAGGGGAAAACAGTAATTGAACGGCAGCAAACCTATTATTTCTCTATAGGAGACGCAGGAGGCTGCACTGCTAATGTGAAAATAATGAAGGTAAAGACAGAATATACTGCACATAAGAGTAAATATGAGAAAACAGAAAAAGGGAACAAACTTTTCATAAATTAGAACAGTATTTAAAAAAGTATAAAAAACTAATAAAAACATTTGAATTTTCTGTATGAATGCTGAATGGCTTCACTGATCAGACTCTGACTCAGCATTTACATAATTAGAAACTGGTTTGCAGCTTGGGTGTGTGAGATAACTTGAAGATTATAGTTTTCAGAAAATAAAAACTTTTTTATTCGATAAAACAAAAGAAACACTCGACTGTGTCTCAGATAAACACAGCAAGTATCTGTATGAGGACGGTACAGAGCCATCTCATTATACACTGTCCCTGAGCGCACACACACACACACACACACACACACACACACACACACACACACACACACACACACACACACACACACACACCAGAGGGCCACATATCCAGGAAAAGGAAGAGGAAAATAATAATTGGCATTTAGATATGTGTGAAAACTTTTTGCACAATGTGTTCTGTATTTATCAGTTAATCCTTTTGTCACATTTTGTTATCAAAGTTAAAAAGGTTTGCTGAGTCTTTCAAGGATCACATTTGTTGTTGTTGCAATGTTATTACTGAAAATCTTTTCACCAAAAAAAAAAAAAAACAAAAACAAAAAACAGCAGCAATCTGTGGGAAAAAGAAAAAGTACTTCCTTGTTTTGAAAATGATTTTTGCTTAAAGTTGACAAAACCCTCTGATGTTGTTCAGTTAGATTAGTGCTATAAGAAGGGCTGCAATTCTGTGACAAACAGCAGCAGCTCTAAGCACTTCATTTGTTGTTTTGTAGCACCGAGACAGTGAAATTACCATAAACAATGCTGTTGTTTAGGTCATATTAACACACAGTCACTCAGTAATTGCAGACATTAACTGGAGAGGCTGCGTGTGATTTTATACTGYGAGTTCATGTCAGTTTAAGAGAATGATCAGACTTTTTGATTCACTTTATGAAAATGAAGACGCTGATGATGTTTTCTGTTATGTTTCATTTTCTGATTGTCTAAATATTCCACTGTTGTGTTGCAGATGCATTAAAATGCATGAACAATGTAGCTAATGTTGATTTAAAGGAGAAGTTTTTTTTAACTTCAGTAAATGTAAGTCAGCATTTTAACTTTTTAATGTTCGCTCTAACAATCACCCCTTTGCAGCATTTATAGATGCATGAATGCACAACAGATATTTTCTTATTAGTATGTGTGTGTGTGTGTGTGTGTGTGTGTGTGTGTGTATGTGTGCTTGTTTTGGTTACCTTTTTAGGACCATTTCTGGTATACCTTGTCAAGACCAGTAGTCATAATGGGGACGAAAGACCAGTCCTAATATGGTGGAACTCCATTATTGGTTGGGGGTTCGTGGTCAGGGTTAGGCTATAGAAACTACTGGATATGAATGGAAGTCAAWGAACGGTCCTAATAAGGACAGAAATACAAACTTGTATGTGTGTGTGTTGGGGCAACTGTGTGTCATGGTTTGGGTGTTTGTAATGGCCTTTTTGTTTTTAGCTTGGGCTGCATGTGTTGTGGAAGTTTTTATTGCCCTCCATAAGTTTTACTACTTAACCGACCAGAAATTTTCTGACTCGGTTTAATTTTTTTATATTATATATTAT
>NW_013955032.1:0-2092 GCF_001266775.1 Austrofundulus limnaeus
AATCAATTAACTGAACTGATAATCAAACATTTAATCAATCAATTAACTGAACTGATAATCAAACATTTAATCAATTAATTGAATCAATTAATCAAACGTTTAATCAGATCAGCTGTTCAGTTTATTACATGATGGCGTTCAGTCCATTAACCAATCAAGACCAACAGGACATCGTTAGGTGTCCTGACACGACTGTAAGACTGTAAGACTGTAAGACTGTAAGACCTGTAAGACTGTAAGACTGTAAGACTGTAAGACCTGTAAGACCTGTAAGACTGTAAGACTGTAAGACTGTAAGACCTGTAAGACTGTAAGACTGTAAGACCTGTAAGCATCAGTTCTGATTGGCTGAATATGAGTGTCCAATCAAACGCTGCTGTTTGTTGAGCAGGAAGCTGATTGGTCAATAAGAGTCTGTAGCTGTTGTGATTGGTCAGCATCTCTGAAGCCCTCACAMGTGACCTGGTACTGGACGGTGGTCTCTGTGTGACCTGGAGATTTAAGGATGGATGCCAGCCGCTGTGACCCCTCCCACTGTAGGAGGAGCCTGGTGGTGGGGGCGTGGCCCCAGCTGTCTCCGAGGGCTGGCACCAACTGTGACTGTGCGCCCTTCAGCCGAGTGGTCATGTGGTTGGTGATGACAACAGCGATGTTGTGATTTGTTGCTATGGTGATAAGTTGCTGGGCGAGGCCTTGGAGGAGGCGTGTCCTCAGAGACAGATCATCAAACATCTGCAGGAACGGGAAAGTCACGCTGTCTATGATCAGGAGGCGGACCTTGGTCCGGTCCTGAAGGAAGGTGGGCAGCAGGTGAAGTTCAGCCAACAGCTCCATGTAGTCATGGCAACGCACCTAAGATGGACGAGCAGTCATTATGAGTCACCGCCACATGGTTACCATGACAACATGGACATTAGTCAGGAAGGATGTGCAGAGTGGGGGCGGGGCTACTTGTTTAATGAAAACATAAATTTAAACAACTCACCTTCTATTCTGTTCCACAAACATATTAACATGTTTATCAGTCAATAATATTATCTAAAACATCTTCAGTAAACTTTTTTAGACCTTTTCAGTGTTTCCCTGGAGTACTGGCCTTGGGGGCGGGGCTTAAGGCTGAGTTACAGTCACACTTTGGGTTGTTGGTAAGCTCTGTGGAGTGCAGCGCTCCTGAGCTGCTGTGTGAAACATAGTTGTTGTTCATGTTATCTCTGTTCTTCTGTCACAGACAGACGGCAGGACGCTGACAAACCAGCAGGAAGAGTGTAGAAGAAGAAACACTTGTCGTCACACATAAAGTAACAATATTTACCTGTTTTATATGATCTGCTTCTCTGGGCGTCATGAACTGAGACAGCCACACGTTTGTTTCCTCCAGGATCACTAACTGATCACAAATATTTTCCCATGCCGTCCGACACATTAACTCATGTTTCTTTAAAGCCGTCAGTGTTTCAGTGTTCTGGTTGTGTTTATGACCTCTCATGCAGGGGTCATACACATGCAGGTCCGTTTGGACCTGTTCAGTGACAGCACCTTCACAACGAGTGCTGCACAACCTTTGTGGAGCTTCAAAATMTCTGAGGTGCACGACCACACGTCAGGACACAACGCACGGGGGCAGCGATGCCGCGATTGCGTAACTTTTGATGCAAACCCCGTCGCGCCCTGTGCGTCGCGTCAACTTTAACCTAAACTTTATGAAAACAGAAGGATCAACAGCAGCTTTGTTTTAAATACGATTTACAGAACAGGAACAAGTCTGAAATTAGCATTAATTAAATCTAATTTAATGAATCTCATATCTAAAGATACATTTAAGATGTGTTGAACTGGAGACTCCATACAACTTAATGATAAATCTAACGTTATTTATACAAGTCAGAATATAATTAGACATTTCTTAAAGAGGTATTTTACTTGTCAAAACATATTAAGAGATGTCTATTTATTTGTTTCATTCATTCATGAGAACAAAACAATATGTACAGCATTAAAATACAAAGTAAACCCTGAATTAAAAGGGAGCAGAGTGAAGAAAAAACTCTTCTTTTCAAAAATCAACTTCAACAAACAAACAAACAAACAAACA
>NW_013955032.1:3411-4578 GCF_001266775.1 Austrofundulus limnaeus
CAGAGGACAGAGAGGACAGTGTGGACAGAGGACAGTGAGGACAGAGGACAGTGAGGACAGAGGACAGTGAGGACAGAGGACAGAGAGGACAGAGGACAGTGAGGACAGTGTGGACAGAGGACAGTGAGGACAGAGGACAGTGAGGACAGAGGACAGTGAGGACAGAGAGGACAGTGTGGACAGAGGACAGTGAGGACAGAGGACAGTGAGGACAGAGGACAGTGAGGACAGAGAGGACAGTGAGGACAGAGGACAGTGAGGACAGAGGACAGTGAGGACAGAGGACAGTGAGGACAGAGGACAGAGAGGACAGTGTGGACAGAGGACAGTGAGGACAGATGACAGTGAGGACAGAGGACAGTGAGGACAGAGGACAGAGGACAGTGAGGACAGAGGACAGTGTGGACAGAGGACAGTGAGGACAGAGGACAGAGGACAGAGAGGACAGTGTGGACAGAGGACAGTGTGGACAGAGGACAGTGAGGACAGTGAGGACAGTGAGGACAGAGATGACAGAGAGGAAAGTGAGGACAGTGAGGACAGAGAGGAAAGTGAGGACAGTGAGGACAGAGGACAGTGAGGACAGAGGACAGAGAGGACAGTGTGGACAGAGGACAGAGAGGACAGAGGACAATGCGGACAGAGGACAGTGAGGAGAGAGGACAGTGAGGACAGAGGACAGTGAGGACAGAGGACAGAGAGGACAGTGTGGACAGAAGACAGAGAGGACAGAGAGGACAGAGGACAATGAGGACAGAGGACAGTGAGGACAGAGGACAGAGGACAGTGAGGACAGAAGACAGAGGACAGGGAGGACAGATGACAGAGGACAGAGAGGACAGTGTGGACAGAAGACAGAGAGGACAGAGGACAGTGAGGACAGAGGACAGAGGACAGGGAGGACAGATGACAGAGAGGACAGTGAGGACAGAAGACAGAGAGGACAGAGAGGACAGAGGACAGTGAGGACAGAGGACAGAGAGGACAGAGGACAGTGAGGACAGAGGACAGTGAGGACAGAGGACAGAGAGGACAGTGAGGACAGAGACGACAGAGGACAGTGAGGACAGAGGACAGTGAGGACAGTGAGGACAGAGGACAGAGAGGACAGAGGACAGTGAGGACAGAGGACAGTGAGGACAGAGGACAGAGAGGACAGTGAGGACA
>NW_013955032.1:6534-7026 GCF_001266775.1 Austrofundulus limnaeus
AGTGAGGACAGAGGACAGTGAGGACAGAGGACAGAGAGGACAGTGAGGACAGAAATGAAAGAGGACAGTGAGGACAGAGGACAGTGAGGACAGAGGACAGAGAGGACAGAAACGACAGAGGACAGTGAGGACAGAGGACAGTGAGGACAGAGGACAGAGAGGACAGTGAGGACAGAGACGACAGAGGACAGTGAGGACAGAGGACAGAGAGGACAGAGGACAGTGAGGACAGAGGACAGAGAGGACAGAGACGACAGAGGACAGTGAGGACAGTGAGGACAGAGGACAGTGAGGACAGTGAGGACAGAGGACAGAGAGGACAGAGACGACAGAGGACAGTGAGGACAGAGACGACAGAGGACAGTGAGGACAGAGCACAGAGAGGACAGTGAGGACAGAGGACAGTGAGGACAGAGGACAGTGAGGACAGAGAGGACAGTGAGGACAGAAACGACAGAGGACAGTGAGGACAGAGGACAGAGAGGACAGAGG
>NW_013955032.1:9346-9969 GCF_001266775.1 Austrofundulus limnaeus
GAGGACAGTGAGGACAGAGGACAGAGAGGACAGAGACGACAGAGGACAGTGAGGACAGAGACGACAGAGGACAGTGAGGACAGAGCACAGAGAGGACAGTGAGGACAGAGGACAGTGAGGACAGAGGACAGTGAGGACAGAGACGACAGAGGACAGTGAGGACAGAGGACAGGGAGGACAGTGAGGACAGAGACGACAGAGGACAGTGAGGACAGTGAGGACAGAGGACAGTGAGGACAGTGAGGACAGAGAGGACAGAGGACAGTGAGGACAGAGGACAGTGAGGACTGAGGACAGTGAGGACAGAGGACAGTGAGGACAGAGGACAGGGAGGACAGAGGACAGAGGGCAGTGAGGACAGAGGACAGTGAGGACAGAATAAAATACAGAAGAAGCTCTGTAAAGGTTACAAACAGGAAACTTTATTTCTGACTTTTTTAGTGTTGAAGTCGTTTTTATCATCAGTTTGTTACCTGTACAGGTGTGAGCATGCTCAGTGTGTCCTGTACAGGATTTACCTGTCCAGGTGTGAGCACGCTCAGTGTGTCCTGTACGGGATTTACCTGTCCAGGTGTGAGCATGCTCAGTGTGTCCTGTGTGGATTTACCTGTCCAGGTGTGAGC
>NW_013955032.1:11673-13612 GCF_001266775.1 Austrofundulus limnaeus
TGTACAGGATTTACCTGTCCAGGTGTGAGCATGCTCAGTGTGTCCTGTACAGGATTTACCTGTCCAGGTGTGAGCATGCTCAGTGTGTCCTGTACAGGATTTACCTGTCCAGGGGTGAGCATGCTCAGTGTGTCCTGTGTGGATTTACCTGTCCAGGTGTGAGCATGCTCAGTGTGTCCTGTGTGGATTTACCTGTCCAGGTGTGAGCATGCTCAGTGTGTCCTGTGTGGATTTACCTGTCCAGGTGTGAGCATGCTCAGTCATGATGCAGATTCTGCTTTATTTGAATAAAAAATGGTGCAAAGCTAAAAGTCAACAAGGTGTTTAATGAAAGTTTAGTAATGTTTATATTTGTGGAGATGAAACAGTTTGTCTGACTGTAACGATCATAAAGAAGCAGGAAGTCAAAGCCTTGCAGCCAATGAACAAACAGCTGACTCTGTGTTTCTGACCACAGCTGGGTTTTTCCACTTCCTGGGACTCCGCAGATTTCTGTGGTCTTCCCGACAGGAAGTCCTCCTTCCAGAGCGTCATCCAGCTGTGAGCAGAAGGTTATGATGCTCCTGCAGCTCTCCTCCTTGTGCAGGAGCTCCAGAGCACTGAGAGAGGCTGCACCTCCTGCTCCTGTCCTCACAGCCTGCAGCACCTGCAGCGCCTCCTGCTGGGAGACTCCAGCCTCTGCAACAGAGCAGGGCTTAGGTTAGTTATCAGTTAGTAAGTTATCAGTTAGTTAGTTATCAGTTAGTTAGGTTAGGGTTAAGTTAGGTTAGTTATCAGTTAATTATTTATCATTTAGTTAGGTTAGGGTTAAGTTAGGTTAGTTATCAGTTAGTTAGGTTAGGGTTAAGTTAGGTTAGTTATCAGTTAGTTATCATTTAGTTAGGTTAGGTTAGTTATCATTTAGTTAGGTTAGGTTAGTTATCAGTTAGTTATCATTTAGTTAGGTTAGGGTTAGGTTAGGTTAGTTATCATTTAGTTATCATTTAGTTAAGTTAGGTTAGTTAACCCTAACCGTGACTCAGCTGTTTTATAACACTTCAGTGACTCAGCTGTTTTATAACACTTCAATGACTCAGCTGTTTTATAACACTTCAGTGACTCAGCTGTTTTATAACACTTCAGTGACTCAGCTGTTTTATAACACCTCAATGACTCAGCTGTTTTATAACACTTCAGTGACTCAGCTGTTTTATAACACTTCAGTGACTCAGCTGTTTTATAACACTTCAGTGACTCAGCTGTTTTATAAAGCTTTACTGACTCACTTGTTTTTACAACGCTTTTATGACTCAGTTTTTATCAATTTTACTGACTCAGCTGTTTTATGAAGCTTCAATGACTCAGCTGTTTTTATAGTTTCTCTCAGCTCAGACAGCAACATTAGCAGCTGTCAGAATATAAATACATGCCTTGTGTATAAATACATACTCTGTTACTTTATAAAGTTTCTCTCAGCTCAGACAGCAGCATTAGCAACATTAGCAACATTAGCAGCATTAGCAGCTGTCAGAACTATAATATTTGGTCAGTAAATAGTTCAAAGTGCTATAAATCAATAAGTGTGATCAGTTTGTGATCAGTGATGATTATTGGTGCTGAAAAGCAGAACTCAGAGCACTGAAGCGTCCTGCTGCCACCATTCAAGACTTAAATCTAAGGTTTTTTGAACTGAGTCTGGTGTCTCTGCTGCTCCGGAGTTCGGCGGTACCTTGGCTGAGTTGTTCCGGGCTCAGGTGCTGCAGGTCCGAGGTGAACTGGAAACCAGCTCGGCCCAGTTTGACCTTCGTGCTGGTTCCTAGATTCAAACTAAAGATCGGCCGCCTCATTTTTACGGCTGTCCCAGCATGCTTATCGTATTAAAGCAGTTCCGGTTTGTTTTTTCAAAATAAAAACGTTCCGTTGGACATGTTCTACTGTATTTTCAAAGAAAGGTTCATTA
>NW_013955032.1:14612-16540 GCF_001266775.1 Austrofundulus limnaeus
GTCGTGTATTGTGCTGTGCAGACCGACAGGTGAGGAGGAAGAAGAGGAAGTCCGGCTCAGGAAGCTGTAGTTTTGTTGAAGGATGGGTGGAGTTCAGAGACAAGCGAATAGCAAAGAGAGTAGCAGTGTCGCTCCACAACACACCCATGGGAACAAGGAGACGCCAAAGGTTTTTCTCTGACCTCTGGAACATGAAGGTAAAGTCTGCTTGTCCTCTGTGGATCACTTACCTTAACTAACTTAACTAACCCCTAACCCTTAGCTTAACTAACTTAACTAACCCCTAACCCTTAACTTAACTAACCCCTAACACTTAGCTTAACTAACTTAACTAACCCCTAACACTTAGCTTAACTAACTTAACTAACCCCTTACCCTAACTGACCCTAACTGACCCTAACTGACCCTAGGCTTCAGGCAGCAGAACCTTCCTGACACCATGAACAGGTCTGCTGGATCCAACACATGCTTGTGTTGTTGTTGTTGTGTGTCCTAACACTTGTATCCAACACATGCTTGTGTTGTTGTTGTTGTGTGTCCTAACACTTGTATCCAACACATGCTTGTGTTGTTGTTGTTGTGTGTCCTAATACTTGTATCCAACACATGCTTGTGTTGTTGTTGTTGTTGTTGTGTCCTAACACTTGTATCCAACACATGCTTGTGTTGTTGTTGTTGTGTNCATAATATAATATAATATAACATAACATAAGATAACATAACATGACATAACATAATATAATATAATATAATGTAACATGTACAATAGGTTGCCTTCAGGCCAAGCGCTCTCTTGAAAATAATCTGTGATCTCAGAGGGATTAACCTGGTTAAACTACGGTAAATAAATGAATTAAATGAGTTTTAACAGGCCTTTATTTGTTAAACGAAGCTCCACAAACTGCTTCACTGTGTTGTGTTTTATCAACAGTGTAATGGTCAAACTGCTCTGGTACTTTTTTCATTTATTATATTGAGAACTTAACATGTCCAATTATCTTGCAACACAAACGTGTTTTACTTCAGTAGTTTTATCAGTATACAGTACCAATCTGAATATATCCACATTATAAATACAAAATATTTTTATTTACCTTATTTTGAAAAGACAAACCGGAAAAGGAGCAAGTACGTCACTCATGTGCGTCTTGTGTCGCGTGTGAAAACTGAACTCCTGTTCGAAACGAGCGGAGGGTTAAAGCGATCAGCGGCTGATTATCAGGTGAGWGCTTCGGTACCGTCCGGTTCGGTTTGAACGTTTGAAGGCGGTTCGGGCTCGTTTGGGTCGAGAATGGATGAAGACGGGTGGTGGTTGTAGGGGGGCTGCACCGTGGGCTCCTCAGGTCAGGAAGAAGTGAAAGAAGGAGATGGTGGAAAATTTCAAAAGCATTTAAATTTAAAGCAGGACAAGAACCACCTAATCCTAATCCTAATCCTAACCTGCTAATAAGTATTTACCTGACATGAAGAAAGTGTTGGAGGATAGAGAACCAGCCCAGGTTCTGATAGGTTCTAACCCGAACCTGATCTTTGTTTGTCAAAGCTTAGCTTTATTCCACAACAACAACGAGTCGTCTGCAGAGAGGAGTAACTTCAGGCTCTCATAGCAGAAAAGCTTCAGATGAAGACAGTTATTGTAGGAGATGTTTGAGGAGTCCAACAACTGCAGACGGTCAGAAATAAACAAATAAAAATAATTTATTTTTTACTTGAACTCAGAGATAAAGTTGTGACAGGCTTCATGACTTCAGATGTACGACTTTTAACCTGTAAGATGCTATAAATGTCAGATGTGTGGACAAACTGCTAACATCTACAGAAACACAGGTGTGGTGTAAAAACACACACACACACAAAAAAAACACACACACACACACAGACACACACACAAACACACACAGACACACACACACAAACACACACAGACA
>NW_013955032.1:18544-18893 GCF_001266775.1 Austrofundulus limnaeus
TTGTTGTTGTTGTGTGTCCTAACACTTGTATCCAACACGTGCTTTTGTTGTTGTTGTGTGTCCTAACACTTGTATCCAACACATGCTTGTGTGGTTGTTGTGTGTCCTAACACTTGTATCCAACACATGCTTGTGTGGTTGTTGTGTGTCCTAACACTTGTATCCAGCACATGCTTGTGTGGTTGTTGTGTGTCCTAACACTTAACATTATTCATGGTTGTTTGGTGAGGTTAGGGTTAGCTCAGATGTTAGGGACCTTCATGTTTATTAAGTAACAATCCAACATGGTTAGGGTAACAGTAATCCAACATGGTTAGGATTAGGGTAACAGTAATCCAACATGGTTAGG
>NW_013955032.1:19665-21359 GCF_001266775.1 Austrofundulus limnaeus
CAGTAATCCAACATGGTTAGGGTAACAGTAATCCAACATGGTTAGGGTAACAGTAATCCAACATGGTTAGGGTAACAGTAATCCAACATGGTTAGGGTAACAGTAATCCAACATGGTTAGGATTAGGGTAACAGTAATCCAACATGGTTAGGATTAGGGTAACAGTAATCCAACATGGTTAGGATTAGGGTAACAGTAATCCAACATGGTTAGGATTAGGGTAACAGTAATCCAACATGGTTAGGGTAACAGTAATCCAACATGGTTAGGATTAGGGTAACAGTAATCCAACATGGTTAGGATTAGGGTAACAGTAATCCAACATGGCTGCTCTATGTGGCGTTCATGTGAAGGATGTTAGTCTGAGCAGAGATTAAAGCAGACATTTGTGTGTCACACATCAGTGTCATGATGTGAGCTAATTGTTCCAACACAACAGATATGATTTAATCTGGATTAAGACAAACCTAACCCAACCTTCCACCTACAACAAATGATTTAAGAATATTTGGTACAAAGACAAATTATTAATGGTTTAAAGTTAATAAGTTGGTCAATTTAAAGTTTGACTTTGACTCAGAAATAATCATTGCTTCATAAACCTTTGTGTGTGTGTGTGTTTTATTTATTTATTTATATTTAAAGTACTGATTTAAATACCGTTTAGGAAGCGGTACCGTTTTGAAAGTATCAAATTAAACCCTTTAAATACCCAACCCTACTTCTGATCTGTGTTAGGTCAGGTTCCTTTATCTGATCTGTTTCAATCCTGATTGATTTGTGAAGAATTGATTGTTATTAGATGTAATTTATGTTTGGGATCAATAAATTGAAGTGAATTGAACTGATGTGAGACTCAGAAAAACATTCAGCAGAGTCTTTTTAAAGCACCAGCCTGAGGTTTAAATAGTTTTAATGATTTTAATTCATTTCAGTTCATGTGTTGGTCAGGAGAAGATAACCTGTGGTGTGTTTCTGTGAAGTACCTGCACAGGTTCCAGTGGACTCACCTGAGCGAGAGGCTGGCCTACGAGCAGACCGTGCTTCAGCAGCGACTCCGAGCTGAAGTTTCTCAGGCCAAGAGGGAAACTAACTTTTATCTAAACAACGTGGAGAAAAGCACTCACCTGGACAAAGTCAGGAAGAGGAAGCAGACAGATGGTGAACAGGTAAAACTCTCCATTAACTGACTTAGGATGAAGAAAGTCCGTTTTTAGCTCCAGACTGCAGTTCATTGACTTCATTGAGTTCATTGAGTTCATTTAGTTCATTTAGTTCATTGAGTCAACTCAGAGTATCTGAACCTTCAGTCAGGATGAAGGCAGCAAAACTGGAGCCACTCTTCACATTTATCAGTTCAGTCTCATCATAGGAAGTTCTCCCACCACCTTTAAAACAATACAAGATACAATTCACAGTAACTGTTTATATTAATTCACAGTAACTGTTTATATTAATTCACAGTAACTGTTTATATTAATTCACAGTAACTGTTTATATTAATTCACAGTACCTGTTTATATTAATTCACAGTAACTGTTTATATTAATTCACAGTAACTTTATATTAATTCACAATAACTTTATATTAATTCACAGTAAATTTTTATATTAATTTACAGTAACTGTTTATATTAATTCACAGTAACTGTATATTAATTCACAATAACTTTATATTAATTCACAGTAAATTTT
>NW_013955032.1:22359-24899 GCF_001266775.1 Austrofundulus limnaeus
TTATATTAATTCACAGTAACTTTATATTAATTCACAGTAACCATTAGAAATAACACTGAAAGTCTGAACATGCTAATTAATGCAAATACTACAACCAAAAAAAAAAAGAAAACCAGTAAAACCTCTGTAAATCCATGAGTGTTTGCACTGAAATGCAGCTGCAGGTGGTTGTTTCCAGCTGCCTTCATCACCATCATCACCATCATCATCATCATCATCATCACAGGGTTCAGATGAAGAAAAGGTTTTAGAGACTTCATGAATCTTCCCTGGTCTCAGAAGGAGGGACGGCTCCATCGTTTGGTTTTAAACTAAAAGAAAAACAGTGAATATTTAACATTTATCTGTACAAATATAAATACAGCTCATCTCCCACTAAGTTAATAAGCATTAGTGGTACTGGCAGTAAAATGTAGAATTCACAACAGTTTTTATTTTCTCAAACACATTGATTTGGTGTGAAAAGAAAGCAGTGATGTTCCTCAGCTGTTCACAGGATCCAGTGATTTAAACCAGATAAATGTAGAGATTTGTTGAGTAACATGTACTGGACTTTAAGTTTTATTTAGTTGTAAACAAAGTATTCAGCAGGTAGAAGCTGAGCTGTTTTCAATCATTACAGCACTGAGCTCCTCTGCTTTCAAACGTTTTTTATTTGATATTTAACAATGATTGTCTGTACCTTATAATAAAACTACAGTCTGACTTTACACATGCTGAAGTCAGACAAGATTTCTTGTTAAAAAGTTTAAAAATACAGCTATAAACAGTTAAAGTATGACCTTACCTTGGCTGTAGACAAAAAACAGGACATGTCCAGTTTACATTGATAAAAACTGATTTCCTTTGATTTTCAGGGCTTTTTTCTTATATTTCTGATAATAATCATAATCTGTCCAGTTTCTTTCACGTGCTGTGTTTTCTACCCTGATCTTACCTGCGTCTCAGCTGTAGGTCGGTTCAGACAGTTCGGGTCGGTCCGGTCCGGTAGTTCGAGCAGCTCACAGAATCATGTGCAGGAAATGTGAGATCACACAATAAATCCAGTGATAAATGTAGAAATCAGGACAAACAAATCCATTCTGTGGTAAACGAGTCTACACAGATGAAACTGCATCGATTTGTTTATGAAACTTTAAATTTCAAAATAAAATGCACCTGTTTTATGTGTGTAATATATGCACCATATAACCCTAACCTTAACTCATATGTTGCACGCTGCATGTTTCCATCAGATGTCCAAACAGAATGATACATTTTGACAGCATTTATGAATAAATATTTATGTAAATTCATTAATATAACAAGAGATTCAACAAAACTGATCTGCTTAGAGTTAATTACTGTGAAAATCCAGAAGTTGTGCTCGTTCCTTTTCCTGTTGGTGCTTCATGATGTTTGTAGCCTGACTGGAGCAGCTCCAGGGTCTGGACAAACCAGTGGACGAGTGCAGCCTCACATCTGTATATAAACACATCCACGAGGTGCTGAAGAGCAGACCAAGGCGTCCTAAAGACACCCTGACGCCCCTCTGGCTAAATACCTGCCAGAACACCTCACCAGGGAGGAGTCCAGGAGGCATCCTAACCAGATGAACCACCTCAACTGGCTCCTCTGGACGTGGAGGAGCAGCGGCTCTACTCTAAGTCCCTCCTGGATGACTGAGCTTCTCAGCCTATCTCTAAGGGAGAGCCCAGACACCCTGCAGAAGAAACTCATTTCAGCTGCTTGGATCTGTGATCTCCTTCTTTGGGTTAGGGATCAGTTAGGTCGTTATCACAGTCAGACCTCAGTCTGTGTGTCTGGGAGGACCCAGTACCACAGGAGGCAGTGGGAGGTACCAGGAGAACCAGACCAGGTAGATCATTCTGTGGAAGGTCTCACAGGAACCATCTGCTCCTGACCGGGAGGAACAATCAAACAACCAGAGCCATCAGCATGGTGGGGTTAAGACCCTCACTTGGTAGAAGTCATAAGACCTTCTGGAACCAAAAACTCAACCTTTTCTGTAGATAAACTTTTTTTTGTTTATTCTTAGGTTGATGAGAAAAAATGGGACTTTACCCAGCGACCAACAGAGGAGGAGTTTCAGAAAAGGAAAAAGAGAAACTCTGATACCCAGAGGCACCTGGACAAGACCCGCCTCCTGCAGCAGAAGAGCCAATCAAATGTGTCTCTGCTGGCAAAGATCTTTAACTCCACCCACTCAGAGTAACAGTTGACACATGTTTTACTACATGAAGTAATCTGAATGTCACTGTTCTCTAACCAACAGGGACACAATGACAAAAGACTGGAGTCAGCAAGGATTTCATTAGCTGCTGTGATTAATTGAAGTTGTAATAAAGATTATTGTACTTTAATCTGTTGTTTTTTATGATTACTTGAGTTCAGCAGTTTATAAAAGAAATTATCCATCCATCCATCCATCCATCCATCCATCCATGGATGGATGGATGGATGGATGGATGGATGGATGGATGGATGGATGGATGGATGGATGGATGGATGGATGGATGGATGGATGGATGGATGGATGG
>NW_013955033.1:0-403 GCF_001266775.1 Austrofundulus limnaeus
TGGGTCAGAGACACCTGTCTGTGGTGCAGAGACACCTGTCTGTGGGTCAGAGACACCTGTCTGTGGTGCAGAGACACCTGTCTGTGTGTCACAGACACCTGTCTGTGGTGCAGAGACACCTGTCTGTGTGGTGCAGAGACACCTGTCTGTGGGTCAGAGACATCTGTCTGTGGGTCAGAGACACCTGTCTGTGGTGCAGAGACATCTGTCTGTGGGTCAGAGACACCTGTCTGTGGTGCAGAGACACCTGTCTGTGTGGTGCAGAGACACCTGTCTGTGGGTCAGAGACATCTGTCTGTGGGTCAGAGACACCTGTCTGTGGTGCAGAGACATCTGTCTGTGGGTCAGAGACACGTGTCTGTCGTGCAGAGACACCTGTCTGTGGTGCAGAGACACCTGTCTG
>NW_013955033.1:2370-3538 GCF_001266775.1 Austrofundulus limnaeus
GTTTAAGCGCATGTAATTATTTATTCTTCATATTTGATCATTTACTAAATTACATTTATCCCTGAGCAGCTGTATCATAGTATGGTCCTAAATATAAACAAGTTTAGCACATCATGAACTTTGTTTTTTTTTTTTACACAATTGTGAATGAAATTTGTGGATCTTTATGATAAATTAAAATAACATTTAAAATCATTCATCGAGAGAACATGGCAAGTTGTTTTTATATATTTTAATATACTGTATATTTTTTGATGGGGGTGATGTTAAACAGAGAATCATCTTTGCTTTAATATGGGGCAAACAAATGTTCTGTAAACAGTGAATCTCACAGAAAGACTCAGCCTGAGCGCGCAGCGACGCGCTCCCGTCACAGCAGTCTCTCATCAGGAGGAGTGTTTGTCACTCAGAGTTGGACAGATCTGTTCGATAACAACATTCTGAACATATATTTAATATAAAGTTAGGTTTTACAGACCAAAGTCTCTGGTAGTTCAGGAGTAAAGTGCAGGAAGAGATGTCAGGACTGATCGCTGCAGCCTCGGGAATCTCTGTGGGTGCTCCAACCGAGCACCCGCAGAATCGGCGCCTATCTGCTCGAGTCAAACCGCTGCTTCAACCAAACCTGCTCTCACTGAAAGTCCCGCCCTGCTCTACTGTGATTGGATAAAACGGCTCTGGACTTTGTCTGATTTGTTGAAGGCAGTGTCTCAGTTTAATCTTTACATCAGGGTCCCGCTGTCCTAAGAGGCTTGGTGAGCACCGAACATGATCCAGTCACACCAGTGTAACTGGATTTTTTTTTAAGTAATCAGGTCGCATTTGCGGCCAAACTGGTCGCACTCTGAAGCCCTGCTAGCTGTTGTTTTGACAGGCAATCTCAGGTATGCAAATGAGCTTTATGACATTCCATCTGGTGCGCTTTTTCTTTTTTGACCGCGCATGCACACCTGCGCACCACTTATGTGCAACTCTGCCTATAGAACTGTCTCATAGCCTTTTTTTTTATTATAAACTTATTAAGTTCAGAGCTGGCAGCCTCTCCCTCCCTAATCTGTCTGCCACTGCGGACTCCGCAATCAGCAGAGTTAAGCACCCCCCCAACCACCTGTAGAGGTAACCCTGGTGGAAAAAAAACTTTTCTATTGTTTTTCTTTTGTCTTTGATT
>NW_013955033.1:4538-10269 GCF_001266775.1 Austrofundulus limnaeus
TTTAGATTAAAGTCCATATCTAGATTTGCACACCTTATAAGGTCCCATATACTTAAATTTTAAATTGTGAAAAGTCCCATGAGCCTTTGCTGCCTGAGCATAAGTTGAATTTTCTCCATGTCCGGGCTGAARGAAAAAAAAGTGTGGACAACCACACTGGCTGCTTGCTTAATCATAAAAAAATAAAACAACTTTACTTAAGAAGTATTTGCATTTCTTATATTATTGCATTTGGCCCACGGCCCTCAGATTGATTTTAATTTTGGCCCTCTCAGGGAAAATGTTTGGGCACCCCTCCTCTACAGACTTACAATAATATAGGTCATGTGCTTCTCTAGGGCATTTAAGATTTACATTTCCTTGTTGTTTTAGCCTAAGGCAGACACAAATGAACTTGTAGTGAGAGATAAACAATATTGCTTATTTTTCCATATTAATCTAATTATGTGTGGTGATGTGTTTTAATTGTAAATGCACTTTAGCTTGTCTGACTGGTTTGCCACAGTTTTGTTAGGATATTTCTGTAGGCAGTTCATTTTGATCTGAGCTCTTTGCACAGCTGGAAAAAAGGGCATTGAATCCCTGAATTATTGAACCATTCCTACACTGTACTTTTTTGTTTGTTTGCTATTTATTCCAGCCAGAAGGCATCAAGGTAGAGCACTCTATCAATGAGTTATTGGATGCTGAAGAGAGAGAGATGAAAAAGGGGAAGAGAAAAAGCTCTGTAGATTTCATGGTAAAGTTGCCAGCTTAGAAGTTATCCACTCCATGCCTCAGGAAAATAATCAATTTCCGCCTCCTCTGCTAAAAATCTGTTGCACACTGTGGTCGCAAAAAAATTCTCTGCTAAAGATTTATTGCAACCCTTACCCATACTTCTAAAAAGTGTTTTTGGTACTATTTCAAACTTGAGTTAGTCAGTCTAAGGTAATGCAAGGCTGCAGCAAAACTTGTAAAATAAATTAATGTAACCGGGACATAAAAAGCATAACAGCAAAAAACGGTAAATGAACACAGTTTATCTGTATTTTWGCTAATAGCTCTGCTGTTTTATAAAACATGATCTTTGACAAATATGTTAAAATAGGCAGAAATCTCTTTWAAAGCACACTGAAGGATAGTAACGTGTTGCAGTAAACTACTGATATGATGTACAGTGTAGCAACTCTGAAAGCAGAAATRATGACAGGCAGATAGCTGGCTGACATGATGCAGAAAATAAACTTTGTACTGTATTTTGTGTGCAAGAGACCAAGAGGAAGGGCAGCAAAAAGACTTGCAGCACTGGGKCAAGGTTTAAGCTATTTTACTACAGTTTGGAAAGGAAGAGAAACAGAGTCTGATGTTAAATGTTGCCAGCAGTTATGCTCCACAGGTTGAATGTGAGATAGAAGAGAAAGAGAAAATATGGAGGTATCTAGATGTGACAGTTGATGTTTTTTTTTCCTCTTTTCATTTCCTGATTGGTCCTGAGCACTACAGTAATTACCTTCAGCTRCAGCACATCTCCTGATGAGCTCCTGGACCTTTATAAGTCCTCCTCTGTGTTCTGGTCTTCGCTGAAGCATCACACCTGCATGGTAGTGTCTTTGCAAGCCTGGCTTATACTTCAAGTCGCACATCTTGTTCCCCCTGCTGAGTGACAAAAAACTGCGCAACTTCTGTCTCTTCTCCTGCTGCTATCCCCCAGTGACAGCAGTCTTGTGCATTGCCCCTGGTCAGAACTGAGATGCAGGCCTTGCAGCTCGGAACTTGTGATTGGTTTTAACTTTGTGAGTGTTTGAGGAGCTGAAACTTTAATCAATCTGATAAAGAGGATGGTCAGGGATGTCCACAATGTTCTTGATTTTATGTAAAATCCTTCTTTGCACCATCATTTCCAGAGGTTTCACAGTCGTTCCCAGAACAGAACCAGCCTTCTTTATCAGGTTGTTTAGCCTTTTTAGTTCCCTGGCTCTGATGCTGCTACCCCAACAGAAGATGACACTCCTTATCTGATTATGTCAGTGCTGCTCACCTTTGACCTAACCCCAGTTTATAATAGTATGCTTCAGCCATCTAACATGTCAAACAGCTGTGCTGAGATGGATCAGACTCTGAATCCGCTGGAGGTTCAGGCAAAACATATTGATAATCACGAAGCCTTCCTCCAGCAGCTGTTCCAACAACAGCCACTCTCTGGTTCCGGTTTAGAAAGAGTYAGCAGTTGTATTTTTGCTYTTGATGAGKAGTTGGGAACACTATTTCCTTCATCTACAGGAGCAAGCAGAGGTAGTATCAGAGCCAGAGCTGAGCCCGGCAGACCCGGTTGTGTAAAAACAACCCGCAAATCCAAGCTCAGAATAATGAGCTGATGACATCAGTGAGCATAGGACTCCCTAGGATCTAATCAACAAGATTTTTTATAGAAGGAATATTAAAAATGACACAGAACAGCAACTGCAACTACTTTAAAAATATTTAACCACCACAGAATCACTAAAGTAAGTTAATTCAGTTTGTTTTGTTTGATGCGAGGCAGCAGGTCCACTCTAGCCCAGCTGAGTTCTGCTCCTCGCCTCTTCTGGTTCCTTTTGCTGGGTTTATTTATGAACGCGTACATGTGAGCGGGACCTGGCCAGCTTCTCCTGTGATTTTTATGAATGACCCGGGGGGTAATAATGCCGGGCCGATCTGTGTGGCGATTTGACTTATGAATGAGGCTTCCGTGAACCGGATTTCAGACCATCAGAGCTATTGGGAGGTTATCCAGAAAATTGTGGAGGTTTTCTTTTACAGTTATAGTTGACGTTTACCTGGTTACCTTCTCTGATTCCCGATAACCTTGCCAAGATAGCTGTTGTGGTTAATTTCCTTGAAGGAATTGCACTTCAGTGGGCCCATGCATCTCTTCAGTCACACTCTCTAGAAACATTAACTTACCAAACTTACTTCAGGAGTTTTGGTGAGTATTTGAACATCCTATCTAGCTGGACGAAGCCATGAAGCATCTGCTCTCTCTCAAGCAGGGGAGGAGGTCAATTCAACACAAAAATGCTTTTTTGATCCCAGAGGGAAATCAGGTGTTGTTGTAACTCGTTTAACTAAAGAGTTATTGTAGATGGTGATGGCTGTAGGCATGAAAGATCTTCTCTGAGAAATTGCGGGCTCCTCCGGACTGCCCTTCTCACGCCGACTGCTGGATTGCCCACCAAGCCTGGGTATCACTCTGCCGAGCCAATGGGTTTCTGTTCCGCTGAGGCGACAGGATACCCCTCACCTCCACACTTTCCAGAAGGGGCCCCAGATGCCTCTCCTCCATGTTCTCCAAAAAGGGTCCTGGACGCCTCCCCCACCGGTGCTGCCCGGGCCAACTTCCAGAGTTCCTGCTTCGCTGGGCCCCCGGCCAAACTTACAAACTTTTGGCTTCCCCAAGATGTTCCTAGGGTGATCTTCACAGACTTTTTTTTGTTTTGTTTTGCTTCCCGGGATTTCCTGACTTTTTTTTTGTTCTTGCTTAGCCTTTTGTCCATGTATCCTCTTGTTTATTTGCTTCCTTGTCTCATCTGCCTTGTGGGTTTTGTTTCTTTCCCTCCATCCTGTGTTGTTTTTCTGTACCCCTCCCTCCACCCTCCCGTATTTGTGTGGTTATAACCTGGAGACAATCTTTGGGAGAGGGTACTGTGAAGATCTGTGTCTTTGGTTGTCTTGTGCTATAWCTCCCTCTGGTGTTTGTCTTGTGTCTTTCATGCCCAACTTATTCCTCAGTCTTTTCTGGTTCCTTCTAGGTCTTCTGACACCTGTCTTCACTTGTAATCATCTCAGCTGTCTCCACTTYCCACTTATCCTCTGACTATATTACTGGCTCTCTTTCTCCACWTCCTCATYCGTTCATTGTTTGGTCCWGTCCATGTTCTCCTSGTGTCTYTCCAGAGTTCAGGGTTTGTTTTGCTGCCACGTCTGCCTTTACTTTAAATAAAGCTTTTTATTTTTTGAGCCTCACCTGCCTKCCTGCATTCTGGGTCCACCTCAGCACCAAGCCTGACATTTGTAGCTTCAAAACAACCCTGCAGGACTTCTTCAACTTCTTGTGACCACTTTCTCACAGTACTTGTAGTTACAGGTTGTCTCTGAACAAGTGATTTATATTCTGAGCAGAGATAAACAAGGTTGTTATCTCAATTACCCAGAGGACGTCTTGCATTGGCGATATAGGAATCCTTACCATTTGTGTAAAACAAATCCAATATCTTGTTTTCTCTGGTAGAGCAGCTGACAAACCATTGAAACATTGGCAGTGTAGCAGAGACTGGGGCATTATTAAAATTGCTAGAAATTGCCACAAATTMTTTTCTAGAATTGCACCGCTCAGGTGGCAGCATGTTGGAGTAGTTCTGTATAGGGCCCAAAATGACTAGTTTTAGAAACCGCATTCCTGGACAGCCTCTCCAGGCTTTATCAAACTGAAATGAACTGAATCTTACTTGTGAAGTTGTCCCCCAAGCCCTGATGTCAAATGTGATTTGGACAAAATACTGCTGAGGCATTTTCTTGTGTTTGGTTTAGCCAAGTAGGACCAATGATGTATTTTCATGTATGTATTCATTCAGATATTCAGGCTGTATTTCATGCAACCCAGCAGCCAATTGAAGGTGTACTCTTTATAAATGTCTATAGTAGTAACAATTAGCTCCAGCCTCAAGCTAACAGCAAAAAGTCCCATGTAATTAATGAGTCAAATGCAAGTTTATTTTATTTCAATTTTTTTCTTTCCCTTTTAATGTAATTATAGTACTACCTTCATTATCCATCATTWTTCTATAAACCTGTCTACTCATCGTTTGTGTCATCTGTCATCACCTCACATCCTTAAATAAATGGGACACAACAGTGTATCAACTTTAATTGAACTTGTCTGTGTTTAAATATGAAGCATGTTCATCTAAAGCCCTATTCGCATGGGATAAGAATTATCTGGGAACCCCATGTAACCAATAAATTACTCGCCGACGTCTGTGTTTTATGTGGCACATTCGCATGGGATTACCACAGCCTGAGATTTTCCTGAAATTTACAAACATCTCCCGAATGTGATATTGAAGCCTGKTTAGTTGTTGTCTAGTTAGCTGAACACGGCATTGACCGGACATTAAAAAAAATAAATATCAAATAACCATTTTCCAACCTGTTCTGCCACTAAAAATAAGACTAGAAATAAGTTTTTTCCGCTCTCCTTTCCTCCTGCTTTACAAAAGTAAATAAAAATGAACCAAGGAAACTAAAACCACCTAATTACATATGGGATTCAGCCCATTCTTGTCCAAATCACAGAAATGCCTATTCACATTKGATTAGTGTTATCACAGGACCTCAGAGTTCAGCAAAATATAGTAGGTAAGTTGCGGGGGAATTTTTGATTGATTGATTGATTGATTGATTGATTGATTGATTGATTGATTGATAATGCCTTTATTGTCATTGTACAGAGCACAATGAAATTACATTTAGGAACACCCATTCAAGAAGACGTACACATGACAACAGTGGCGGCTGGTGGATTTTTCTCCAGGTGGGGCTACAACTTCAAAATACATATCTCAGAAAGCAATCAAACGTACTAAGTTGTATCATGCCAGTGTATTTATTAAACAAATGAAAATAATAAAACAGCATTACGATGTCATGTACTGTGTTATTTTTTGTTCATAAATTTTGCTCTACTGTTACTGAGAAGCAAATTTCTTCATGA
>NW_013955033.1:11269-16178 GCF_001266775.1 Austrofundulus limnaeus
GAGGTGGGGGGTGGGCACGTTGATGTAAACACCAATAGGCAGAGATGGGGACTCGTGACTCTGACTTGGACTTGAGTCGCACTTAAGTCCCTACTATTAGAGTCTTAGACTTGACTTGGACCCTAAAGACTTGAAACTTGACTTGGACTTGTGGTTTGAAACTCGCAAACAATGCAAGTCTTTTCACTGCCCCGCTCACGATTCTCACTCTCTTAATACACATCCAAGCTCTACTCCTTTGAGAAAAAATACATAAAGTTTTAAGAGCAAAGACATTTTTTTACTCCTGCTCTCAAATTGAAAATATACACTCTTGATTAAAGTCAGAATAATTCTTCTACTATACACTCTGCTCACCCTCACCTGAGAATGGGAGGGGCCAGCGCCGTATAATGTTAATGGCGTGTACCCTACATGACAAACAGAGCTTCAGCATGGCAGGTGTGTTGCAGTAGGCAGCTCTGCTGCCATTCATTATGAGTTTTGCTTAGAGAGATTTCACTCAACACCATGACAAGAGACTGGAAAAATGAAAAGTGCGTGGAGTCCAAATCCAAAATTAGTTTTTGTTATGACTTGTGTAGCCCTTTTACTTTAAGGATTCTGGTTCATCATCTTCACTGACATGTTTTATGCATTTAAAAATATTTTTTCTGGTATTTTATTGTAAAATTGGCAGCAGACTTGTTGGATTTGTTCTTTGTCAATGAAAATATATAGTTACAGTATGCTTTTTTAAGATTACAAGTGCAAAATACAGTTAATACTCTCTAAATGCTTGATTGTTATTTCAACCTTAACCTTATCTGTATTTTTAAAACAGTATTATGTTTTAATAGTATTATTAAAACAATACTATGTTTTAATATTTGATTAAAATATAGTATCATAGAATATAATCTAATACAGTTAGAATACCTTTGCTCAAACTGCCGGTTAAGTAATACATGCAACAAGACTTGGACTTGAGGTCAAGAGACTTGAGACTTGACTTGGATTTTTGGTCAAAGACTTGGACTTGACTTGGACTTGGAGCAAAAAACTTGAGACTTCACATGGACTTGCAAAAAAAGACTTGCGCACATCTCTGATAGATACAAATCAAACCCTGGCCCCACCGCTGTCAGCCCCAGAGAAGATTCCTCTTGAACCTCTATAGGGGGTTGAGATCCAAAGGTCTGAGTTTCAGACTCAGCTGGAGAGTGTCTTTCTTTCGCAGCCAGCCGGACTCAACCGGGGTGAGGCGGTGTGGGGTGGGTGGGGGCTGTGTRTGCTGTGCCAGTGTTACTGTACATTCTCCATCTCAACTACCGACAGGTGACAGAGGAAGGGGAGAGAAGAAAACAAGTCCACAGTGCTGACGTGAGCTCATGATCTGGAGAAGTGTGATGTTTAGAGACCGTGAGATCATGGCGCCTTTTAAACGACAGTTTAAAGACAACCGTCTCACTCTGTGTGGAGGGTGTGTGTGCTGCCACCAGCCTCTGCACCAGAACGAGCTGCTGCAGCCACAGCAACTATAGGAGAAGGAGTSTGTGAAGACGTTACTGCTGTGGTCCAGAAAACATCATCCAAAGTCACAGGACCCTCCAGCAATTCTTCCCCCATGTCTTCAAATRGGAAAGACAACAGAGCCACTCCTGATAAGGCAGTGTCGGCCAGACAGTGATGCGTGGAACAGAACGCTGCTCCCATGAAAAAATTTAAAATAGTCTTTTGGTGGGAGATTCATTTTTGAAGATGGCAAAGCTTATTTATTGCCACTGCCRACTGAGTGGCACACTGCTGGAAATGAACAGTGAGTCGTACCGTGATCCCACAGAGGTTCATCCGCATCTCCGGACAGTGGTTATCATAAGCTGCAGATATTCTTTATTAAATTTTTCCATTGGTTTATAAAATGTTTTGCTAACACTGCAGACATACTAACACATAATTTCAGACAGACACAGGCAAAACAATTCTTGCATGTCGAAAGGGCAACTATTATTATTGGGCTTAAAAAACCTGCAAAGCCATCCTCGGGGCAAAAAACAGCTGTTGTTGGTAAGATAAAGAMAACTGGGTGAAAACAGACGGCAAAGGCAGGAAGCAGGAAGGATAATTTTAAAAAAAGGGACAAAATAGGTATAACTGAGTGGTGAGTTGCAGGAACACAGAAACAGGAATCGAGGAAACTGACTACTAACAGAAAAGATGTGCTGCACTTGTGTACATTCCTGGCAAACATTTAGTTTAAAATACTTACTGTGTCTTACTCAATCTGCAAAWATTAACTAATCTCTCTCTATACATATGGTAAATGGACGGTACTTATATAGCACCTTTTTATCCAAMCAARCYACTCAAAGCACTTTACACTACAGGCTGCCCTCATTTACACATTTMCTCTCTATTATGTCTCTATAAAGTTAACCCAGACTATTCAGTTATCAAATCACATTCATACATTGATGGGTCACACATCAGAGGCAGTAGGGTTCACTGTCTTGCTCAAGGACATTTTGACATGTGACTGAATTGCGAGGGAGTTGAACCGCCAACTCTCGCAGTGGAGGATAATTCCACTCAGCCACAGCTGGACACCTAAATGTCCCGTATTTGAGAAGCGCTAACTTTGCTTMTGTGTTGTGCTTCCAAGTAGTGTGTGTGGGAGGAGGAGGAGTGGGAAGGAGGGAGACAGATGAAGGAGCTGCTCCACAGGCTTCTCACAGCAGCGGGAATTAAGTAAYCTTAAAAACCACATGTTGGCYGCAAAGCRCATCTTCTCAGCTTTCAGAAATTGTCTGAATTTTTCTGATGGAACAAGTTTTTACAGAGTTCTGATAAAGCAATGAGGGAGCTTGTGTTCTGTAGCATGAATGAACTCTGAGGGACTTATTCAGGTCATGGTTCCTCTTGAACTGGATTTTTTCTTAGAGACAAATTATATCCTAGCTTTCGTTAATCTGTCATTGTCTGGTAGATAATGCTGTTATGACAGTCTGTTTTAATCTTTTGTGATTAATTATACAGTATAAAAAAGAAAAGAAGCTGTCAGAAAGTATCAGAAACCAGGAAGTAGTCAAACAATAGTCTAACTCTGACTAGTCCTTTTGTGAAAACGGAAATCCCAGTTGATATTTTTTTTACTTTCCTGCCTAACCATTAGCCTATATGTCACGGTCATTAATGATGTATTTCTGGTAAAATTCTTGCCACACTCCTCCCTTCCACTCCCTGCCTACTGCCTATGTTTTTAACGTTAGCTGCTAGTACTAGTCTGTGAAAAAGTCACAAAAGTTAAATCATCTGTGATCTACTGGTATAAAACATGGGTTCTGTTGTGTGTCGTTGTGTCCACTAAGCAGCAGTACGATCCAGTAGTTAGTTTTTATCCTTTTTCCTTTAGATGAGGAGGTGAAGCAGAGGATCATAGCATTATAGGGAAAACTTATCTTTAAAATCTCACGCTTGTGTTTGTAATCAGCATTTCTAACCTGAGGATATTCAAGAGYCAGCATCAGAAATGAGAAGACGGAGGTTACAAAAGGGAAATGTACATTTATCCCCTTTTACNGAACAGTGAGTCGTACCGTGATCCCACAGAGGTTCATCCGCATCTCCGGACAGTGGTTATCATCGGAGCGGAGTCCCACCAACTCCAGTGCGCTGAAGCAAAAATTATTGCCAAGCCATCCGCGTAAATCCATTTTTTCTTAACATGCTTACTAACTTTTAGCATGTTAGCATGTGCATTACTAGGAGTGGAGCTAGTGCCAACATTGGTATGCCCTGAGCATAAGATGATGACACAACTGTCTCCGGTTCTTCCGCTTGGACGAGGGGAGCAAGAGCGCTTGCCGATGTCGTTACTACTCAGCATCAGAGGCAAACTCGTCCGAGTCCTGCATAGCATGGTCGAGAACTTCTCCAAGTCCTGCATAGCATGCTCGAAGATGTCCAGTGCCTGGCTTAGCATAATGTTCTGCTGTGGGGAATTCCTCTTAGGCGGGAAAAGTAGCCAGCCTTCAGTCTTCCTTCTCAGAGGAAGGTGACTGGGGGGGTTAGGGTCAGGCTGGCGTGATTCGGACCCTGAAAAACCCTAGCAATGGCAGTACGCTGATCATAACTTGATGGCGCTGGACATGGTTTCCAAAGGCTGATAAATGAAGATAGTACTCACATGTACACTGCATCTTCTGCTCTTTGGTTACAATCTCATTGCTGAAGAGAAAAAGGGCTTGGCGGTAGCTTGGTCCCACCGTTATTTATAGGGACCAAGGGTAGGACCCACGGTATGTGGGCGTAGACTATTGGTTCTTCAAAATGCACAAGGACGTGGAGGGGTACACATCAGTGATAGCCTCAGAGGGCGGAGCTTACACAAAATGGAACACATCCTCTCCTGCAGGGGAACACAACACAACATGCTGTCCCTATTCTTCTCACACAGATAGGCTGTCGCAGTATGTCTATGAACAGTGAACTAGTGCCAAACAGTGGACAAAACTGATTACTGCACTTCTAGCAAACATTAAATGCAATCAGCATGTTCACAACTTCAAGACACAAATCAAATATCTCAACTGATCACATGACTTTTGTCAAATGAAACATTCTTCGTCACAGAGCTTCTGAAAGACTGTTGTGTTTTTTTATACATTCTCTGGAGCTTCAGCTTCAACTGACCTACCACTATGAAAGTCAGTATCTGTAAAGTTCAATGTGTTATAACTTTTATTTTTGTGTTTTCTAAAGTTACTTAGCTATTCTGGCCATCTTGAACTGGTTTGACTCCAAAAATATTAAGCTGCAGATATTCTTTATTAAAATTTTTCCAATGGTTTATAAAATGTTTTGCTAACACTGCAGACATACTAACACATAATTTCAGACAGACACAGGCAAAACAATTCTTGCATGTCGA
>NW_013955033.1:17178-17766 GCF_001266775.1 Austrofundulus limnaeus
CCTTTGTTTTTATGGCTTTAATCCACTTTGGAGTAATTTTTTTTCCACTTGGCTGGACCTGTACGTCTCCTGTGTTAATGTTGTCAGGTGAAAAAATCTTTCACTAACACTGTGTTGACCGTGAACTGGAAGTGTTGGGAGTGGCATCAAGTGCTGGACCGGATGTCCGTGGCATTTAGGCCATTGGTCTGGAACTGCCAGACCAATCAGGACTGGCACAATCATGATTGGTCTTCCAGCTCCCTCTGGAAAGCCCCTGTGGAACCCCAGTTCAATTGTACGACGCACGGCTCCTCGCTGTGAGAGCGCAGCAGTGTCAAACTGAAAAAGGATTTTTCCTGAAAACTACTGATGAGCCAGTTGTCATCGTGGATCAGAAAATTCTGTTTATAAATAAATGCCCTGTTATTACACTATTTATGATATCCTCTAGTAAGGCTGAATCCCTTCCTGTTAAAGGTATTTTTGGTACAACTTTGCGCGTCCTTTATCTAACTGCGTCCTTGTGGATGTAATAATTGTTAATCATGTGGATGTAAGAACTGTTAATCATGTGGATGTAATAATTGTTAATCATGTGGATGTAAG
>NW_013955034.1:0-663 GCF_001266775.1 Austrofundulus limnaeus
ACAAACTGAATTGATTTTTAAGAGTTTGTGTGTTACAGTGCATTATATAAAAAACAGTTTTACAACCAGGGTTGGATTTTCTCAAGTTGGCTGCTCAAACCAGCATTGCTTACTTGGTCATAAACACCCAGAATTCAATTAGACTGCATCAAAAAATGCTTTTTTTAACAAAGCTGAGTCATCATCCCATCTCCAACCATTTGAGCCCAGTGGGATAATCTTTTATACAATTACAAACTAAATTAAATAAGTCCCTCCCATCAGGAATGTGTTTAATTCCCTCAATTGTTTCTGAAACCACAGAAAAAGAAAAACAAACTAGAACTGTCAGGCAATGAGAGAATAGATGAGATGCTTAACATTTCCCAGGGAGCTCTGACTGGGAGGAGAACGAGAAGGAAGAAGTGTGTCCGGTGGAGGGCACAGCAGGCTGGTAGGGCTGGGGTGGTTTGGGGGTGGGGGTGGACTGGCCTATTTAAATAGGATTAATGATCTGCTGAATCTAACCCTCACCTCCCCCTCCTCCCCAAAGACCATTTTCCTTACACCCATCTAATTTTGTGAGAAAGGTGCTCCAGCAGTTCTCAGGATTTGGGGAGCTGGAAGTGTGTGTGTGTGTGTGTGTGTGTGTGTGTGTGTGTGTGTGTGTGTGTGTGTGTGTGT
>NW_013955034.1:1670-2373 GCF_001266775.1 Austrofundulus limnaeus
CCCCCACCCCTACCCCAATCTCCCAATTGAAGGCCTTGGTGTAAAATGCACGGCCTGCCACTGGAGAAGCTATGCTTTCTGTTTCTTCTGGTCAGAGAAAAGAAGGGAAGGAAAGGTGGTGAAATAAGGACATACAGAAGGTCATTCTGAGGATGAAAACAGCTAAGAAAAACTGTGGGAAAATCAGGATGATTAAGGAAGTGGATGCAATGAGGCTAGGAGAACAGAGGCAAAGGCAAATTTGGAGGCTTAAGATGAGCTGTATGAGAGGATGGACAGTAAAAAAGGAAAAGACTTGTATTATTTAGCTAAACAGATAGCTAGAGCTGAAAGGACGTGCATCAGATTAGGTTAATAAAGGACAGGGTGTGGTGCTTATGTTGGAGAGTCTCTTCTAACCCAGTAGAGTTTGGGGTTTTAGCGGGGCGTGTACTTAGCACCCAAAGTGTTGTATGTTGCTTTAAGCTAGCATTCTGTTTTTGGCACAGAAGGAATTAAGTCTGACTGCAAATAAATGCACTTTATTCCTTCAGTGCCAAAACCACCGTCAGTATTGACAAGACAGAATGTTTGAGTGTGAATGAGAGGGAAGCTGGTGTAAAGATGAAGAGACAAGGAAAAGAAGTAATGAGGTGAATGAGTTTAATTAACACAAAGTCAACAATTTGTGTCGAGCTGAGTGTTGATATATACATATTTATAT
>NW_013955034.1:3373-4291 GCF_001266775.1 Austrofundulus limnaeus
GAGAGAGAGAGAGAGAGAGAGAGAGAGAGAGAGAGAGAGAGAGAGAGAAGGATCGCCTGTCACTATGGTTACGATCACCTGCAGTAACCCAGAAGTGTCCATCAGTTGCTGTAATCTGATGTGGGGCGGGGTGAGGGGGGATGTTAGACTGACATTGTGGTCCAGAGGGATGCAGCTGTAGTACCGCCTGTATCTATCAGTGATTGATTATCTCCTGCTGCAAACTAACAGAGGAGTAAGTCTGTCAGATTTGAAGGACGGGTCCCATTCACTCAGGATGGGGGCATAAATCCTCCTCCTCTGGTGGTGGTGGGTGGGCAGGGTTAGGCAGGCTATTTAGCTTGATGCCAGCAAACGTTATCAATCACAGGCCTGCGTTCATTGTGGGGGTCTTTTATGGTCCTCAATGATTGCACCATGTCTTACCTTGTCTGGTGGTCTTGAAGTTGAAAGACTGGAACCCACCGGTGAGGGCCGAGGTGTCAATGACGTCCACACCATAATTGCTGTGGTTTTTTCTGTAAAGCATGATGGCTGTGACGAGAATTACAATGGCAACGATGCCTGCCCCGAGGCCTGAGTACAGAGCCACGTCGATAGAGCTGTCCATACCTGCAAGACAGGACAGATAAACAGGAAATAAGAGATGAAGAGTCACATGGAGACCACTAGAGACTCACAGCAAACATTATGGAATCACCACTCGGAGCATATTCTTTCAGTTGTTTAAGTTTGTATGAAAAGTTCATTGACATACCACAGAAATAGTTGTTTCAGCATTCCAAACTTCTGGAACTAGTTAGAAATGTTGAAAAACAAAACAAACGTGTAATAGATCTATCCATCCATCCATCTATCCATCTCTCTCTCTATCCATCCATCCATCCATCCATCCATCCATCCATCCATCCATCCATC
>NW_013955034.1:5737-10758 GCF_001266775.1 Austrofundulus limnaeus
CATTTACAGTCGTCTCGTTCGGCTCGGTATATTTCTCCTCTCAGAAGAGTTGTTTACAGCACATGCGATTTCCGGTTAGCTTCTTAGCTTAGCGTCCGTCACAGCGACATACGTCGCAGCCAACTGATCCAATCATTTTAAACTTCAGCAGAGGCCACGCCTCCTGCAAGAAATCGATTCTCTATGCATCAAGTCCAGATCCTTGTACGAAGCAAAGTGAAGGACAGGGTCTGGTTTAAACCAGGTTACTCTGAAGGCAAAGCAATAAATAAATAAATAAATCTATACCATAATAAAGTAACTATGTCACCTTAAGTTGTTATTAAAATGTTTTTACGTTTAAATTAAAAATAAATGTGACTTCTCATCATATCTGTTTCTAAACACCTTGAAATTGGTCTCTGTCTCTTTAAAGGGATCCACGATTAGTTGTAACATTAAACTTTATTTGATAAGTATTTATTTTAACTGTAAAATAAAGACTGTAAAAATACTGTAGGCTGTTTAGATTTGTAAATTTTTTTAAATATATTTTAACACGGACAGAGCCATTTTATTTACACACAAAGCATTCTGGGTAAATGATGATGAAAATATGGATGGAGGACAACAGAGCTGCTTCATGGAAGAACAACCTCAGCTTAGCCTGTTAGCCTTTGCGCTAGCCCTTATGCTATATTGCCATAACAATTATTTTTCTTCCTTTTTTTTCAAACCGTTAACCCCAGATGATTGCAATTTTGAAAAACAATTGTTTTGTCATCTGTCTGTTGTGTATTATTCCAGTACAAAACTAAACCATCGAAAGAGAATTCTCCAAGACTAGTAACTCCATAACTTTTGTCAGGAGTTGTACAAGAAGTAAAAAACAAGCAGTTTCACGCAGGTGTGTTTAAGCATGCAAGTTATAAACTAAGAAAAGAAGGAGCTCTGTGGGTGTAGCCTGAGAGGGAAGGATCTCTGCAGGTCTTGCCTCCTCTCTGCTCCAGGCTCACGTTAACTACCAGCAACACAGAAACTGAAGAGTGGGCCGCTGAGCTGCATTATCCAGGTGAAGCAGGAACCAGGATTGGAAACAAAACCCCACTTCTTCAGCGTTGGAGTGGATAGTTACAGTCACTGTGAAATCTAAAGCCTGGATAAATGATTGGCTTTACAATGAGTTTTGGGAAAAATAAAGTCCAACAAAAAATGTGTATTTTTTTCTCTCTAAAAACTGTTGTTTTATTTCTATTTTTAAGACTTTTATCATTTGTCTTAAAAATTCCTATCACCTCAACAATGTATATTCTACTAAATAAAACATTTTAAAATTTCATTAGGTCTTCACAAAATAATCTGTGCTGTATTTGTGTATCAGTAAGGATACTTTAGGATGGATATGACATCTCATAACAAATCTTTTTTTTTCTTTTTCTTGTTTCCGTTTCTGGTTTTTAGTTATGGTTGAAAACCTAACGCTGTTCCAACAAGTAGTCACTGACTACTTTTTGTAAAATTTCAACATGGATTCATTATCATGCCTGACCATATTTCAGTGATGATTCACTCCTGTTTTGCTATCTGAGTCACCAGTGCCACCTGTTCTGGCAGCACAAAGAGCTRCTATCACTAAGAAGTCAGAAATTTAGTACAAATTTAAAACTCACTATCTGAACCCAGCCCAACAGGACATCAGCAATGTTGGATCAAAAATGTCATTTTGGCATTTTAAATGTCATATTTGAACACACGTCTCATTGAGCACTGGGAGTATCAGAATCAAACTTGGTCAGTATCTTAATATTGCACGGGGAATTAAAAGTTAAGAGCTTGAGCTTTTATCATAAGGTGTGGGCGTGGCCAGACCTCAAACTTTTACTTTTTGCAATAAAATACAGACAAAACCTTTGATCCTTACAAGTTTTGATGTTATTGGCTCTTGCATTTGAACAAAAACCTTTTAGAAATCTTGGATTTTAACATGATTTTTTTAAATTATGAAACATTTAAAAGTATTGTGTACCAAAAAGCATGGTCTTTGCCATACTAATAAMGACCCTCAGCCAGTGAAGAGAACATAAAGATGTTTGTTTTTGTGTACCYAATATGCAGATGTATACGAGCAGTTACTGTTTCTTGCAACAGTGGGTCACACTGGCTCGAGCTTTAAATGAAACACAAAAGATGGGAAGTGRTGGGATGGAGGGGCTTATCTTTGTAAGCTACTCTGCACACCACAACACAGGAACAAATGAGAATRCCATAACTCTAAAATGTTAAATGTCACAGCTAAGCTGCTAACATGCAGGGTCATTAGCCTTAAGAGCCACTGGTCTGCAGCTAACAACTGTKATTCCTCACAGGAAAGGAAATCCAAGTGCATGCAGGCTAATGCTTAATGAGAGAAAAACTGATTCAGAGCCTTTCTATCAGTGTGATTACTCACCACAGTCCTGTTTGATGCACATCTTGTTTTCATTCAGGCTGCCCTTAAATCCAGCCAACACAGAAATATCCTGGCTTTTCCTCTAAATTGGCAATATAATGAATACACACGGACCACAGTGGGGTCTAATCGTCACTGAAGCGGGCGAACTTTGGCGAGTGATTGAAAGCTGCCATGAGATCAGCAGGACAAGTTGAACAAATTAGCTCGTTTGCATGATTACAGCTCATTAATCCTCTGCAACATAGCACATGTTCACTTGTCACAACCAATATATCTCCTGGCTCCGAGTAGAAACACAGCTGTGATCTCGCAGTTGCCATAAAAGTCAAGCCCTGAATAATGACAAAAATGCTTAATGAGCATTTGAAGAGTTAATTCAGGAACTTCTTAGATCAAGGTGAACTTAAAGACAGTACTTTGTGATGTTTCTATTTCAGGAGTGTGTGGGGTGGAGACTTGAAGATGAAAGAAATTCACAGAGGAAGACTCACTTTGAGGTATAACATCATGTAGTTGCTTTCGATCTGCAAAGATAGAGAGATAGAATGAGACAAAGAGAAGATGAAGTGGTGATTAAAGTCCAGGCCTCTCTGAAGTGACTAACAAGTCAGGTCTCAGATCCAACACTCAAAGTGGAAGGAAGCTGATCTGCTGACAGTGCTCCCCGAGAATATACAGTATCAGATAATGGGCAGGAAGACATCATTACTGTCCTCAGCCCATCGCAGATAAAGGTGTTGATGTGCAAAGTGCTTGAAGGGAAGTCTGAGTGTGGTAATGATTGCTTTACCCTGGTTTAAAAAATAAAAATCAAGTCTGATTTACATAGAAGAGATGGATCATGCAGTTGTGTACTAGAATAAAACTGTTCATTAAAGCAAAGCCCGGTTACACCTGAACGGTCTTTGACACGTTAGTGTTTCTTCAGTGTTTATTGTTAGGAATAAACATAAAAAAATCTCATTTACATGAATATTGCTGAACTTCTTGAATCTGCTGTAGTTTTCATACCAGGCAGGGTTGTCAGAAAATGACAAACTATTGTGCTGTTGCTTTAAAATTATTGTATTTTGTACTGTTTTTTTCTAGAAAGGATGTGCAATCTCTGCCAAGAGGGGGGAGGATGTGAGATGAGGTGTGGTTGGTGAACATGTGCACAGAAAGGGAGAGAGGCTTCATACTAAACCAAGAGTGAGCAAACCTGTTTCTTGAGGTTCTGCATGATTTAYTTGTTTCTCTGCTCCAACAGACCTGGTTCACTGATTGAGCTGTCTCTTCAAGTTCTGCAGAAGCCTGTTTTCATCCATTTGTTCAAATCAGGTGTGTTGGYGCAGAGAAACAAGTAGAGCATGCAGGATAGGAGCCCACCCCTGTCCTAAACTGTAACTATTATACACTGCCTGGTCAAACACAAGTGTCCACCTGGATGTAACTAAGGTCTATGATGTGGGGTTGATGCAGGTGGTCAGGTCTAGGTTCAGCAACAGTCTGTGCTCAAAGAATGAGGTCAGCTGACTACCTGAATATACTGAATGACCAGGTTATTCTATCAATGACTGTTTCTTCCCTGGTAACATGGCCATATTCCAAGATGACAATGCCAGGATTCATCAGGCTCTTATTGTGACAGAGTGGTTCAGGGAGCATGAGACATCATTTTCACACATGGATCAGCTCCACAGAGTCCACTGAGAATCTTTGGGATGTGCTGGAGAAAGTCAGACTCTACCATCATCAATGTGAGATCTTGGTGAAACATTAATTCAACACTGGATGGAGATAAATCTGGTGACAATGAAGTTTATCTAAACAATGTCACAGAGAATTTGTGCTGTAATCAAAGATAAAGGTGGTCCAACCAAATATTAGAGTGTGTAACTGTTTTTCTTTTTGTTGTTGTTTTCTTTTTTGTGGCAACTTTTTGTTTTGGTCAGGCAATGACTTCTTTTCGAGAAATGCAGCAGACAGTTCCGTCTCAGCATAAAAATAGTTACATTCAAAGTGAAAATAACTTTTATTTGGACCAAGGATAAAGCTGGTTTGCTCCAACATGTTGAAAAGAATGAGTAGCACAAACCGCCATCATTATTGCTGTTCATCTTAGGGATGCCACAAATTATTATTTTTATAGTCGACTAATTGATTATTTTTTTCGATTAGTCGACTAATCGGATCATACGTTAATTGAATATAAGACATACAGCTTATCATGCCAGAATGCAGCTGATATTATTTTTGGGGGGCATCTGTGACAGAGTGGTTAGGGGAGTCATCCTGGAACCTGAAGGTTGCCGGTTTGATCCCCCCGTCCAGCTGTCTCAGTTGTTGTGTCCTTGGGCAAGACACTTCACCCCTAATGCCTCTGATGTGTGTCCCATCAATGTATGAATGTGATTGACACCGATTAGTCTCCATAGATGATTGTACATGCTAGCTTTGTAGAGAACTAATAGAGTGTTTTGTGATGGGGTAAATGAGGACACAGATTGTAGTGCTTTGAGTGTCCTGGATGGATGGAAAGGTGCAATGTACAGCGGGTAAAATAAGTATTGAACATGTCACCATTTTTCTCAGTAAATATATTACTAGA
>NW_013955034.1:11758-13974 GCF_001266775.1 Austrofundulus limnaeus
ATATAGCATATGTAAATATGATGTACTTAATTATATCCACAAATTATAAAGTTCAGAATTCTAAACTTTAAATTACCCTACACCTGTTTGTATAATGTCTTGTGACGTCCACGGCCTACCCCAGTTACCACTACTGTGCATGTTTGTCAAGGACAGAAAGGCAGATGTGGCAGTGGAAGGTGTCAAAGCAGTTTGAAGAGAAAAAAAAAGTTGTCTGTAGTGCACACTTGTGATTTCACACATCACAAGTTTAAATCCCTGTGTCTGTGGGGAGGTTTTTGGAAACCTACCCACAGACACAGGGATTTAAAAAGTGTCAGTTTCAGATGAAACACATGTGATGCTCAGGTACAAATGACCGAACTGTAGCAGAAAGGCTACAGTTTTATTTAAAATGATTATTGTGTAAACTGGACATAAGTAATGACTCTCCCCTGTATTTGTACTCCCTGTTTTCTTCATCACATCATCAGATATAATTGGTTCCCTCTTTGCTGTTAAAGTGCACTTCATTTACTTCATGCTTCCTGTTGACATTAAAGATATTCTAATATAAAATGTCCAGTGTTTAGTTTTAATATATCTCTGTGCCTTCAGTCTTCTTAGCACCACATGACAGAGAGATGTGACCAAAACAAGGACCTAGGGTGCAACACCATGTCTCCTTTTGAGTGTTGTAGCTGGTAAGTCACCAAGATAGAATGCCCCATTATGACAATGTCACTACGTTCATCTCTGTTTGTTTTTAGCCAGCTGGGAAAACAGTTAGAGAAGCCACCAAGGGTGTCTCTCCAGCCACATATTCTGTGAAGTCCACATGTTCCTGAGAAGAACTGTTTGAGTTCTACGTTGGGCAGCTGAGTCATCGATATCCATGAATGTCAKAGGTTTACACTGAAGCAGAAAGATGTGACCTAACTCTGGTGGGCATAGACTCATGCTGTGTCACCTTAGAGAATATCTCAGTAGTTTTGGTGCCAGATGAGGGGAACTCATTGATTGAASGGAACACAGTCTTGAAATAATCCCAAGAGCTTCTGATTCAGTTTCAGCCCCAGCCAAGCCTAATTCAGATCCCAGCTCAGCTTGGGCTCCATGCCCAAGTCTCTGCTGCTGCCATGACCACTGCCCCAGTCCCTATTAAATGTAGTGGCTCCTGCACAAGTCTCTACAATGCCATGGCTTACAGTCTAGCCAATGCTTCTCCAAAATCACTTCCCAAGTGCAATGGGGTCCAAGAGGATGCCCCTCACATTCTAGTCTCTGAGAGGATCCTGGAGGATGCTCTTATCCATCCTGAGTCCAAGGTAGTCCAGGAGGTATCAAGATTTCTGAAGGCATCCACTTTGATTTAGTGTTTTACACAGAATATTTTGATTTACTGATTTATTCTGACTTTGACAGTGTTTTCACACTCAAAGACAAGCAGTCTTTGTCCTGTTCGTTCCACTGTTGCACCATGAGGCACTTCAGGTCAGCAGTACTTTTTAGTTTGATAAGTTAAGTGTGTTTTTTGCTTCCCAAATGTCAAATTTTGTTTCAGGAAGAGGCGGAACTTATGAACTGTACTGCATCAATTCAGGTAGCATCCATGTGGCTTATGTTCCTCACTCGAGTTTTGCTGTATCTCTTAGACCTGACACAATATACAGTAAAGTATATAATAGGCTGAAACAACGAATCGATAAAATCGATAAAAATCGATTATTAAAAGCGTTGGCAACAAATTTCATTATGATTCGTTGTGTCACAGGATTTATACATGCCTGGCCATGTTGGGGAGCCGATGACGTCACCAGCAGAGTGTTGTCAATGCTGGCTGACCTAAATAAAGTTTAGGAAGAAAGAAAAAACTCTACCTGTAAAGATCCACCCTCTCTGACTCTCGAGTGAAAAGCAGAGACTACGAACTTTAAAGCAGTTTTTAAACCGTGTTGTTAGGCCAAGTAGATCCAAAGATATGATAAAAAGTATATGACAGTTTAATTTTTTTAAAAGACGGTCTATTTGATGCGCGCCGCGTCCCGAGGAGGAAATGCGTGCGGGGGATGGGGGAGGCCTAAATCCACCGTTTCATCCTCCTTTCGGGCCAAAAAGTATAAAACTCTTCATTTTTTTCAGACTGAGGCCCAAAGTTGTTTGTTGAGCAGCAAAACGGTTCAGGACGAAGGGAAAAAAATGACGCGAGCAGCAGGTCTGCAGGGGGGGAGGAGGGG
>NW_013955034.1:14974-16569 GCF_001266775.1 Austrofundulus limnaeus
ACGTCACGTGGGCGTAGACTATTGTTCTTCAGAATGCGCGTACGCGCACGGGGGTACCCATCTGCGATAGCCTTAGAGGGCGGAGCTTACACGAAATAGAACAGCTTTTACTAGTCCGTGATTGGTAGGAAAACAGGAAGAGAGAGTAACTGAGAGCAGGAGACCAAGCTTGACCACACTAAAACAACGTGGCTAAATTTATTGTAAAACGAGTGTTTTTGTGATATTTTAGACTCAACTCGACAGTCTTTGAACAGATATCAACTCTGCACTTTTGTTTGCACTACTGTGATTGTTTCAGCCCGGAATTTGCAGTACAGTAGCCGTAAGTTTGTTTAATGCTCGCTAATGCATTAGCATCCATTAGTCAAGTGGATGGACATTGAGTACTGTAAGCTAAATCGGCTAACAGAATGTGACTTAACTAATGCTGCCGGCATGGGAGCTTCCAGAGTTGAGCCTAATTCAGAGATGTGAGCATACTCAAGAGTTTAAATGATATTGCTGGAGGACTGCATCTTCACTGGACTTTTCTGCTGATTCGTGAGGACTGAGGGGCTGGTAAAGGAGCTGACAACGCCCTTCATCTTCTTTCAACTGGGACCAAAGGACAGGTGACATTTGAGGGTTCCAGATTTCCGTTGGAGAAAGGTATTACATTCCCAAGCTTCACCATCATTATCAGGCCTGCAACCTTTTTTATTTTATTTTATTGGACTATTTAGTTAAATATTTGCCGGCTTAGGTGGACATTGAAGTGTGGGCCCCACTTTGGTTTAAAAAGTTTTGATAAACTTAAAGACTGAACATTTTGTATTTTCTGAATATTTCATTGTGTGTTTAATACATGTTCAAGAGTTCTAAACTTTAATCCTGTGTGTTGTTTGGTTATTTCTGATAGAGTAATATTTTGACAAAGTTTAATATTACCTGTGTTTGTTTTACAGTATATCCAAGTGTTTTAATCCTATTCAGAGTCGTATTATTCAATGAACAGAACATAGAGTGCTAGTGTCATTTTACTTAAAGGTGAGTAAAACTCAACACATGAGAAAATATAAAARTTGTAAATTTAACTAAAGGGTTTATCGAACTCAGGGGCCCTTACCTACTTCAAAGGTATAGGTGGGCTACATAATCAACAGATAAATCGATTATTAAAATAATCGTTAGTTGCAGCCCTAGTACACAAACCTGATTGGTTGCAGTAGCTCAGTGGTCAGTGGCACTGTCTTGTAAACTTGAAGCTGCAGGTTTGAACCCAGGTTCAAGAAGGACATCTGGCAGAAAACTACTATCAAATCTTACATGTGTGTTTGCTTGTTGTGCAATCCCAGAAGAAGGCTGCAGCCAATAGAAAAACAATTTAAACAATATAKAACTCGATACCATTCAGTAATGACCAACTTTTAGCAGTTTTGTTGGAGTCATCACAGGCCTTCATTATTAAAATAATCCATAAGGTGTCAAGAAGCCAGATGCAAGGACCAGGTGAGTGGGAGGCACTAGGACCCAGCGGACACACGCATGAGCTGCTGAGCTGCTGAGTTCTCAACGAGCTTAACTAAACGGATAATGTTCTGGTAAGCTTGATT
>NW_013955034.1:18074-18370 GCF_001266775.1 Austrofundulus limnaeus
AGAAAAAAGAATGGAGATGTCAGAATGTGTATAGACTATCGCACGCTGAATAGCCGTACCATACCTGACCAATACACTACACCACGCATTGATGAAGCACTTGATTGTCTCTCAGGTAGCAAGTGGTTTTCCGTTCTAGATCTGAGAAGTGGCTACTATCAGATTGCTATGAAAGAAGAGGATAAGGAAAAAACAGCCTTTATCTGTCCACTGGGCTTCTACCAGTTTGAAAGAATGCCCCAAGGAATTACTGGAGCGCCTGCAACATTCCAACGCTTGATGGAAAAAGCGGTTGG
>NW_013955034.1:20141-21524 GCF_001266775.1 Austrofundulus limnaeus
GGAAAAAGCGGTTGGCGACATGAATCTCTTGCAAGTTCTTGTGTATTTGGACGATTTGATTGTATTCGGTCGAACATTAGAGGAACACGAGGAAAGGTTACTAAAAGCCCTTGACCGACTTCAGGAAGTAGGCTTAAAAATTTCACTTGAGAAATGTCAGTTCTGCCAGACAAAAGTCAAGTACGTCGGCCACCTAGTCTCAGCTGATGGTATTGCTGCAGACCCGACAAAGATCGAAGCTGTTGTCAACTGGCCAAGACCTCACAACTTAAAGACTCTAAGATCTTTCCTAGGCTTCTGTGGCTACTATAGACGATTTATCAAAAGCTACTCATCAATAGTTCGCCCTCTGACAGACCTTACCAGGGGTTATGCTCCCACACAACGAGGAAAAAGTCCTACAAAGAAACAAAGCAATACTTACCTGAATGAGAGGGAACCATTTGGAGACAGATGGGATGAAGCATGCACTGAGGCTTTTGAACTGATCAAACAATGTCTCACAAACACCCCAGTATTGGCTTTCGCTGACCCAAACAAGCCATATGTGTTACATGTGGATGCAAGCCTAAGTGGACTTGGGGCTGTCCTTTATCAAGATCACCCAGAAGGACTGAGACCTGTGGCGTTTGCCAGTCGCAAACTAAGCCCCTCTGAAAGGAACTACCCCATCCATCAGCTGGAATTCCTGTCCTTAAAGTGGGCAATAGTTGAAAAGTTCCATGATTATTTATACGGAGCTCGTTTCACTGTACGTACTGACAACAATCCACTTACATACGTACTTACCACTGCTAAACTCAATGCTACAGGGCATCGGTGGTTGTCAGACTTGTCAGTGTATGACTTTGACATCATCTACAGGCCTGGACGGAACAATATTGACGCAGATCTGTTGTCCAGGATGGAACTTAGAGATGAGGCGGAGTGGCAAACTATCTCCCAATCTGGCGTTAAGTCCATCTGCCAGCTTGTTGAAGATCTTGACTCTCCTAAAGACTCTCCCATGTACATTGAACAACTTGGAGCTTCTCCTGATTGCATTCCTGAAGTGTATACCTACCCAACTCGCATGCAACTCAACGACTTAAGCCAAATGTCCCGACAAGAGCTAATCACAGCCCAAAGTCAAGACACAGTAATACAGACTACCATTCAAGCCATGAACTCTGGCAAGTGGCCTGAAGAGGTGAAGTCTAATCCTGAAATGCAGGCCATGAAAAGAGACATTGCAAAGCTTATCATGAAAGATGGACTTTTACACCGTGTGAGTACTTGTCATACAGGACAACAGACCAATCAACTTGTACTGCCAACCAAGTTCAGGAAAGTTGTGCTTAAGTCAATGCATGATGACCTTGGCCACCTAGGAGTGGAAAGAAC
>NW_013955034.1:22524-23685 GCF_001266775.1 Austrofundulus limnaeus
GAAAAGAGACATTGCAAAGCTTATCATGAAAGATGGACTTTTACACCGTGTGAGTACTAGTCATACAGGACAACAGACCAACCAACTTGTACTGCCAACCAAGTTCAGGAAAGTTGTGCTTAAGTCAATGCATGATGACCTTGGCCACCTAGGAGTGGAAAGAACGACTGACATGCTTAGGACCAGATTCTTCTGGCCAAGATTGGCCATGCATGTGCAGCAGTACATAAAAACCTGTGGAGAGTGCATTCTAAGAAAAACTCCATGCCAAAGAGTTGCGCCTTTGCACCAGATTGTGAGTACAGGCCCCATGGACCTCATCTGCATTGATTTTCTTTCTATGGAACCTGACTCAAAAGGGATAAGCAATGTGCTCGTGGTGACAGACCACTTTACAAGATATGCCCAAGCTTTTCCCACTAGAAATCAAACTGCCCTCACTGTAGCCAAAACTCTTGTGGAAAAGTATTTTATTCACTATGGCTTACCGTCACGTATCCATTCGGATCAAGGCAGGGACTTTGAGTCCAGACTTATTAAAGAGCTTCTGAAAATGCTGGGAATACGCAAATCCAGGACAACCCCATATCATCCCCAGGGCGATCCACAACCTGAACGGTTTAATAGGACACTACTATCAATGCTAGGCACTTTGAGCCAGGGAAAGAAACGTGAATGGAGCCAGCATGTTGTACATCTTGTGCATGCTTACAACAGTACCAGATGTGACTCCACTGGTTACTCCCCATATTTCCTTATGTTTGGGCGAGAAGCTAGGCTCCCTGTTGATGTGTGTTTTGGTACCTGCCCAGATGACAAAGGAGTAACCCAGCATTCAGTTTATGTCACAAAGCTGAAGGAAGACTTGCAAAAGGCTTATAAAATGGCAGCTGATGTCTCCAACAGGACTCACCTTCGCAACAAGAAAGCCTATGACAAAAGACTGGGATTCCAGAACCTTCAACCAGGTGACCGAGTTTTGGTGAAGAACCTTGGTTTAAAAGGGAAACACAAACTTGAAAATCGTTGGAATAATATTCCCTTTGTCATACTTGAGCAACTGCCCAACCTGCCAGTGTACAAGTTGAAACCTCAAAATGGTAATGGGAAAATTAAAACCCTGCACAGAGATAATCTCTTGCCAATCGGAGACCTTGTGAG
>NW_013955035.1:0-2020 GCF_001266775.1 Austrofundulus limnaeus
ATACTGTACAATCCCCTCATCTTCTGTACAGGAGGAGAGGGACCACCCAGTCTGTTATCACAGTTCAAAGGCCTGCCTCTCTGATGGTATGGGGGTGCACTGACACATCAGGAAAGCTCTGATCAATGCAGAAAACTATTACTATGTTTCAGAACAACTGGTATCATCCAGAGTTTTTTTTTCAAGTAAAGTTGGATATTTGTACATTTTAAAAAAGAGGATCAGAGAGTTTGTTCAATTATCAACAATATTCTGAAACCAAGAACACAAAACTTGAAACAACAAGCAGCTTAAAACTTGAGGTATAGTTGTCTCTTTAAAAATACTTTAACTGATAGTTTTACATATAGCTTGTATTTTTATATTTATGCTTATTTACAGACTAAGATGGTAAATGAACTAAAAGTTATATATAAAAAGGGTACTTTCATATTTCAAGCAGCTGCGTGTTGACTGTCCTCTGCAGGCTTCCGTAGCGGAGCTGCGGTTTGTTGACATTCCTCTCAGCTGACTTTCAGCAGAAACAAACCGAGCAGCTTGATTTATTTCCGCTCCGGCATCATCTGCGGCTCATAAACAGACTCATTATGTGCTGAGAAGAGCAGAAGTTACTCATGACCCTCAGTTTCTGACGCTTTTCCGTCTTTCAGACGGTCACCGTTAGCCAGCAGCTAACAGGCTAGCTGCAGCGTTAGCCTCATCTAAACAAACCATGGAGGGGATTTTATACAAGTGGACTAATTACATGACAGGTGAGAGAGTCTTCTGTTAAATGTCTTCTTTAATAAGTGTCTTTATAACATGTAAACAGGACAGTTTGACAGATTAGATGCTAATGCTAACCGTGTCAATCATAATGATTAAAACCAAAAAAGGAAACTGATTCATTAAAAACAGCAGAGATTATTATTTATTACTACTTAAACCTGGAAAACATCAACAGTAAATTCATGTCCAAAAGAATTTGTCTAATAAAATCTATTATAAACAACATCAGCTGATTGAAAACAAAATCAAACAGTTTTCTGTAATCTGTTCATTTATTGAATGCAACCCAGATAAATAAACATATAATAATGACCACTAACCTGTCTTTGTTTTTGAACAACAGATTAATCATTTTACTGAAATTAAAACCAGTTGTTGAGTAAAATAGAGCTGATTTTAAAACAATAGAAGCAGCATTTAAATAAATTACAACAGAAATGAAAACACTGTTTGTTGATAAACAGATATGTTGTGAGCTGTCATTTTATCTCACTTTCTGTAGATTAAAGCTGCAGTTCTCTGATGAATGCATATCACCCACTGCCTGCTAAACTTTACTTTGGGTCATTCTCACAAACCTGGTACAACTCATGTCAAAAATTAAAAAAATATTGTATACACACAAAAACCCACCCTTTTAATAAAATAGGATCTAATTTTACTTTGCAGTGTAAAATAATAACCTCTATGCACATTTTAAAGGTATTTTAAACTTTTTATTCTGACTCAGAGGAAATAAATTCATCACCGTAACACAATTTCAGTGAAGAAATGTGAAACCACAAAACATTTTTTCCACCATTTTTGGACACGAAGGACTTCAGTGTGCACAAAGAAACAGGCATCAACAAAAATAGGCAATTAGAAACAAAATTTATTATTTTAATGCAAACAATTATTTAATCACCGTAACGTTAATACAGTTTTGTTAATCGATTTTGATTGTGATTTTGTGTCAAGTTAATAAATTGATAAAACAACAAAACCATAGCATAAAGGGTCTGACACAACTTATTAATAGGGCTGTGTATTGGTAAGAATTTGGCGATACGGTCATGACAGAGGGGTCACGATACGATATATCCCGATATATTGCGATACTGTAAACAAGGCGATTATATTGCGATTTTTTTGGTCCAAAAATTCTATTAAATAAAAACCTCTTACTGAAAACAAAAGAAAAGCTAATGTTTACTCACAATGCTAATGCTACCCTTACTCTCTGGCGCTCAAGAGGTAGAGGAGCCAAATG
>NW_013955035.1:3020-9084 GCF_001266775.1 Austrofundulus limnaeus
GATACAAGCTAAAACTAACGATACAAGCTAAAACTAACGATACAAGCTAAAACAAACAATATGAGCTAAAACAAACAATACGGGCTAAAACAAACGATACAAGCTAAAACAAACGATACAAGCTAAAACAAACGATACAAGCTAAAACAAACGATACAAGCTAAAACAAACAGTACAAGCTAAAACAAACTGTACAAGCTGAAACAAACATACAAGTTAAAACAAACAATACAAGCTAAAACAAACAATACAAGCTAAAACAAACGATACAAGCTAAAACAAACGATACAAGCTGAAACAAACGATACAAGCTAAAACAAACGATACAAGCTAAAACAAACGATACAAGATAAAACAAACAATATGAGCTGAAACAAACAATACGAGCTAAAACAAATGATACAAGCTGAAACAAACGATACGAGCTAAAACAAACGATACAAGCTAAAACTAACGATACGAACTAAATCAAACAATACAAGCTAAATCAAACAATACAAGCTAAAACAAACAATACAAGCCAAAACAACCAATAGAAGCTAAAACAAATGATATGAGCTAAAACAAGCGATACAAGCTAAAACTAATGATATGAGCTATAACAAACGATACAAGCTAAAACAAACGACATGAGCTAAAACAAACAATACGAGCTAAAACAAACGATACGAGCTAAAGCAAACGATACAAGCTGAAACAAACGATACAATCTAAAACAAACGATACAATCTAAAACAAACGATACAATCTAAAACAAACAATAAAAGCTAAAACAAACAATAAAAGCTAAAACAAACAATACAAGCTAAAACAAACAATACAAGCCAAAACAACCAATAGAAACTAAAACAAATGACATGAGCTAAAACAAGCGATATGAGCTAAAACAAACGATATGAGCTAAAACAAACGATACGAGCTAAAACAAACGATATGAGCTAAAACAAACGATACAAGCTGAAACAAACGATACAATCTAAAACAAACGATACAAGCTAAAACAAACGATACAAGCTAAAACAAACGATACAAGCTGAAACAAACAATACAAGCTGAAACAAAATATACAATCTAAAAGAAACGATACAATCTAAAACAAACGATACAAGGTGAAACAAACGATACAAGGTGAAACAAACGATACAAGGTGAAACAAACGATACAAGGTGAAACAAAATATACAATCTAAAAGAAACGATACAAGGTGAAACAAACGATACAAGGTGAAACAAACGATACAAGCTAAAACAAACGATACAAGCTGAAACAAACGATACGAGCTAAAACAAATGATACGAGCTGAAACAAACGATACGAGCTGAAACAAACGATACAAGCTGAAACAAACGATACAATCTAAAACAAACGATACAAGCTAAAACAAACGATACAAGCTGAAACAAACGATACAAGCTGAAACAAAATATACAATCTAAAAGAAACGATACAATCTAAAACAAATGATACAAGGTGAAACAAACGATGCAAGCTGAAACAAACGATGCAAGCTGAAACAAACGATACAAGCTAAAACAAACGATACAAGCTGAAACAAACGATACAAGCTGAAACAAACGATACAAGCTAAAACAAACGATACAAGCTAAAACAAACGATGCAAGCTGAAACAAACGATACAAGCTAAAACAAACGATACAAGCTAAAACAAACGATACAAGCTAAAACAAACGATGCAAGCTGAAACAAACGATACGAACTAAAGCAAACGATACAAGCTGAAACAAACGATACAAGCTAAAACAAACGATACAAGCTAAAACAAACGATACAAGCTGAACCAAACAATACGAGGTAAAACAAACGATACAATCTAAAACAAACGATACAAACTGAAACAAACGTTACAATCTAAAACAAACGATACTAGCTGAAACAAACAATACGAGCTAAAACAAACGATACAAGCTGACACAAACGATACAATCTAAAACAAACGATACAAGCTGAAACAAACGATACGAGCTAAAACAATACATGATATGACAGGTTAACATGGTTTATAACGTGGCTTTAGTTTTATTAGGAAAACCTACAGATAAAACTATAAACAGAGTAAATGCTGACTCAGCATTGTTATAATAATAATAATAATAATAATAATAATAATATTGTCAGGGTTCCTCCTGAAGTTGAATTTCAGATGAACTAAGTTTTCTGCTGAATGTGTTCACTTCCTGTCCTCAGGCTGGCAGCCCCGCTGGTTTGTCCTGGAGAACGGAGTCATCTCGTACTACGACAGCGAGGACGACGTCGGCAAAGGCAGCAAAGGATCCATCAAGATGTCTGTGTGTGACATTAAAGGTTGTACAGCTCGGCCCTTCTCAGTGACATGACGTTAGAGGTAAACGCATCCATCACACGCTGCTCATGCTTTCTGTTTCAGTCCACCCCACGGACTCGACTCGTCTGGAGTTAATCATTCCTGGCGAGCAGCATTTCTACGTGCGAGCTGTGAACGCTGCAGAGAGGCAGAGGTGGCTCGTCGCTCTGGGCTCATCTAAAGCTGGGACCCTGGAAAGCCACAAACACAGAGGTCTGCAAACATTCAACACCTAGCAAATGACTTTATAAATGTTGTAGACCGGACTGGTGCTGAAGGTGTTGACAGTTTGTTCAGCATCTAAACTAAAATAAGCTTCTTAAACAGTTTGCTGTAACTCGTCATGTTTTCTCTGATGTCAGGTCCAGACTGTCTGAAGACAAAGATGTCTGAACTGCGTCTGTACTGTGACCTGCTTGTGCAGCAGGTCCAAACCATCCAATCACAGCACACTGTGGAAACAGAGGCCACGCCCACCTCTGAGGTGACAGAGCCTTTTTAACACTTGTTTCCTGTTTGTTGGTTTTATTTAACCCTTTTGAAACGTTCACTCTCACTGCACTAACTCACTAAACATGATAACTCACAGCTGGATAAATAAACACCAACAAGATACATCAGAATACACTCCTGAGTCAGTTACCAGATGGAAAATCAGAGGGCTTAAATTTAATACTGTTTATCTAAATTACAGCTTCTACACTTTAGTGTTTGCTGCTTTTATAAGCGTTTGGCTAAGGTTGATTAGCTCTGGTGACCCTCATGAATAAGGCATGTGCAACCAGTTCTAACTGTGGTACATGAGATATTTTGCTAACAAACACGGGTGGGCAGTAAGTGTTAGATGTCTACTGTTTGGTCTCTTCTCAGGCCTCGCTGCTCAGTGCCACCTGTGAGACTTTCATCAGGACTTTGGAGGAGTGTATGAGTCTGGCCAACCAGAGTTTGACCCCTGACCTCCGACCCCCTGAAAGGGTAATTTCACTTCCTGTTCCTAAATGACTTTAACCATCAGGCTCAGAGTTGAAAGCTTTATGCAAGGCAGAGGATTGTTTTTAATTGTTTCTGTGACATCATCAATAATGCCCAGCTCTGATTGGACAGTGAGGAACATGTGACTTTGCTGAGTCATCTTGAGTTTGATCATCTTATCAGATGGAACAGATCAGTGGCCTGAAGTTTAACTAAAAAAACTGTAATTTTTATCTAAACCTAGTTTAAAATCGGGGATAGCATGGTTGTGAGATGTTGGTAAAATTACTGTGCTTTACTCTGAGTCTCTCAAAGATAACTGAACTTCTCAAACACATGTAGACTGGATCAGTAAACTTCCGTGACCCCTCGAAGACCCTAGTGAGGGTAAAGACTTGGTCCAGGATGTTACCCCATATTGTTCCTCCAGAATCTGAGGTTTGACCATCGATCGGACTCTCGTCTCCAGCACCCCTGAAAAGGCCTTATTATTGTGGTTCCTCTGTCATTGGAGCACACCCCTGTGGTCCTTTTTAAAGAGGGGAACCACCACAGTCTGCCAATCCAGTGGCACAGCCCCCAATGTCCACGTGATGTTGCAAAGATAAATGTGGCGTGTCTACAAGGACAGCCCCACAACATCCAGAGCCTTGAGGAAATCAGGACGGATCTCATCCACCCCTGAAGCCCTGCTGCCGTGGAGCCCTAGTTATGGATGGATCAACCCTGAAGTCCTCAGACTCTGCTTCCTCCATAGAAGACGTGCCGGTTGTATTGAGAAGGTCCAAGAAGTACAGTATTCCTCCCACGTCCCGACGACGTCACTGGTTGAGGTCAGCAGCACCCCACCTCCACTGAGCAGAGTGTTAGTGAAGTGCTGCTTCCTCCGCCTCAGCCGCTGGATGGTTTGACAGAATCTCCTCGGAGCCGATCGAGAGTCTTTGTCCAAGGTCAGCATCATCCAGGGCTGTGGTCGGCTTGGCCTGACAATGCTCCTCTAGAGTCCTACCAACCAACAAGGCCTTCAGCTCGACAGCCTCCCTGTCTCAGGCTGTCTACCACTGAGTTCGAGGATGGCCACTGCTAGAAGCACAAACGAGCATGAGGCCACACTCAAGGCAGCTGTCTCAACGATTGAGGCGTGGACCATGGCCCACTCATAATGTCTGTATTAAAAATGTGTTTTTGTCTGTCTGCACAGATGAAGAGGTCCATCAGCCATCCTGGAACATACAGCTTTGACAGGTCAGTTCTAACACATTCAAGGTGGTTTAAAACCTTAAAATAGAAATGATTTTATATTTTGTGTTATATGTTGTCGACTTTTTTCAGTTGATTTTATCAGATCTCTCTTGGGGATCAGTAAATTATTTTTGAATTTGAATTTTAGATAACAGACAAAACATTGTTTTTATTTTAAATCTGCTTCACATAATCTATTTTCTTCAACCCTGCCTGATGTTCACTAAATTCATCTTCGCACCTGTAGGGGGCAGCGTTTCATCATCTGTGGCAGAGTCATATTTTCAGGTCAGGACACAGTCAGCTGGTTTTGAACAAGGAAATCCCTGCTGAGGGTAACTTTAATCCTCTCAACCAGAGTTACTCTGAGGGGGAAATTTTGTTTGTTCAGACCCAGAACAGGAAATATTGTTGTAGATATTTAAACAAACACAAGTGAAAGAAAATCTCATTTCAGTATTTTCTGATGAGGACTTATTTACTTTGACCTACTACAGGATTTCTTGTTTTTCACACAACATGAGGAAATCTTCTGATTGGAAGCATTTTGAGTTTTTATTTTGTATAAGAAACTTTTTTTTTCTCGTCTTGTGAAGCTGAAGTGAAAAAGAAACGTTTCTGTCTTCATCTCAACGTTTCTTTATCACCACATGAACCGGGAGGAAAACATCTGAACATACAAAGATCCGTTCAATAATGTCAGCACAAAAAGTTATTTTAAGAACACAGAAGAGGATCAAATCTGAGCTGTACAAAGGAGGACCTCAGGTGATTAAAACCTGCACTCTGAGGGACGTCCTCCTCATCAGCTGTCCCACCTGGTCTCAGCTAAGGAGGTCCTGTAGAGCAGCTGGAGGCACAGAAACCAGGTGACCATGTGATCGGCTGGAGAAGCTAACGGCTAACGCTAAATGGGCAAGAGTCTGGATTTCTTTACTGTACATGTTGACAACAGAGCAGAAAAAAAGTACTGACAATGTAGAAATCATGAAAACTATTAATAATAATATTAACCCAATTATTATTAATATTTTACAGTTTATATAATCTATCTAATGTTTTAAATAATGGCAGAAAAGCTGTTTGTGTTATGGATTTATTAACAGAAGATAAACATGAAAACGTCTCATTTTACAACACAAGTCAGCAGATTTGATCTTATTTATCTCAATGTGATCTGAGCAGAACATAATGTAACAGTTTAAAATTAAAATAATCTTATAAAGTCCATGTAATCACTGTTATTTATTGAAATGGTTAGAAGATATTAGCTTGTGGAGCATATACAGTGGGGAGAACTAGTATTTGATACACTGTTGATTTTTCAGGTTTTCTCACTTGCAAAGCTTGTAGATGACTGTAATTTTTATCATAGGTACTCTTCAACTGTGAGTGATGGAATCTAAAACAAAAATCCAGAAAAATTGATCTTTGCTCATTGATCTTGAGGAAGGTGAGGAATGAGCCCAGAACTACACGGCAGGACCTGGTCAATGACCTGAATAGAGC
>NW_013955035.1:10084-14411 GCF_001266775.1 Austrofundulus limnaeus
TGTGAAACAGATCCAGTTCAGCTGCTGTTTATCTGTTAGTTTGTATGGAGGCTGTGAGCTGTTGTTTGGTCTGTTTCTGCTCCTCCATGACGTCACAGACACCAGTGGACAGGATGGGCGGGGCTCAGTCTGGTGATATTTATATTTAAGTCTATGGTCTCAGCAGAGGTTCTCCTCTGAACAAACTGTAAACTTTGCTTCTATCAGGATGAAACTGGTTTTATCTCAGATAAACTGTGATAATGATCTTATATAATCTGTTAACATTCATTCTGATCAACTTTCCCTCCAGGTCAGGTGTACTGAAGGAGTATATGAGTGGGGGTCAAAGGTCAGCTCAGCGCAGACACCGAACGTCCTCTGACAGCTCTGTTTACGACACTGAACGTAAGACGTGTTGTCATTTTACAGCCTGTGTGTTAGTAAAATATTTCATGAACCAGCCATCTGCTTTTATTCAAACAAATGTTTGTAGCCTTTAATTAAAGAAAGAAAACCCACAGAGGTCCCTGAAATAACCTAAAACTGATAAAGTAATAAAAATAAAAAAGAGTGAAGTGAGAGGTTCCACATCACAGGTACAGGCTGTCACTAATTACTTCAGGTTAAAAATGTTTGTGCAATGTTTTATTTAGTGTGAGTTTTTCTTAAAATCGTAGCAGAGTCTGATCATGTCAGGGTTAGATGAAATAATGTTCACGACCAGTTATACAGTTTACACAGAAATAAACCGACCTTCTGCACCAAATGTGGCCACAAATATTTAGAATTTAGTCAAACTGCAACACAAGTTAGATATTTTAGCCTTCAGCAGCGAGTCTCCAACAGTTCAGACTACTGAGACCCTGTCTTTAGACCCCCTGCAGGGTCTCCTTTTCACCAGCAGACCTCAGAGGAGTCAGAGGGATTCAGGAAGTCAGGAAACTGCCAGCCTCACCTGGAGCAGGAGAACCAGAGGATCACAGTGTGTAGGATGAAATGACACAACAAAATCTCAGCAGCTCTTTTACAGTCAAATGAAAAAGTTTGGGCAGTCTTGTTAATTTTCCTGATTTACCTTTATAAATCATTGATTGTTTGGATTAAAAATATCAGTAAAATATATCATATAGGGGACAAACACAGTGATATTAGAGAAGTGACATGAAGTTTATATGATTTACAGAAAGTTTGCAATAACTAAACAAAATTAGGCAGGTGCATAAATTTGGGCACTGTTGTCATTTTATTGATTTGAAAACCTTTAGAACTAATTATTGGAACTTAAATTAGGTTTGGTAAGTTCAGTGACCCTTGACCTCCATACACAGGTGACTCCAGTTATGAGAAAGGGTATTTAAGGGGGCAATTGTAAGTTTTTCTCCTCTTTTCATCTTCTCTGAAGAGCGGCAGCATGGGAGTCTGAAAACAACTTTCAAATGAGCTGAAAACAAAGGTTGTTCACCGTCATGGTTTAGGGGAAGGATACAGAAAGCTATCAGAGGTTTCATCTTTCAGTCTCCACTGTGAGAAACATTGTGAGAAAATGTTAGACCACAGGCACAATTCAAGTGTAGGCTCCTAGTGGCAGACCAAGACAAATCTGGAATAAACAGAAGTGAAGGATGTTGAGAAGAGTCAGAATCAACCCACAGACCAGCACCAAAGACCTAAAACATCATCTTGCTGCTGATGGAGTCACTGTGCATCGTTCAACTATTCAGCACACTTTACACAAGGAGATGCTGTATGGGAGAGTGATGCAGAGGAAGCCTTTTCTCCACCCACATCACAAACAGAGCTGCTTGAGGTTTGCTAAAGCACATCTGGATAAGCCAGCTTCATTTTGTGATAAGGTGCTGTGGACTGATGAAACTAAAATAGTTATTTGGGCAGAACAAGGGCCGTTATGCATGGAGGAAAAAGAACACAGCACTCCAAGAAAAACACCTGCTACCTACAGTAAMATGTGGKGGTGGTTCCATCATGCTGTGGGGCTGTGTGRCCAGTACAGGGACTGGGAATCTTGTTAAAGTTGAGGGACGCATGGATTCCAACCAGTATCAGCAGATTCTGGAGACCAATGTCCAGGAATCAGTGACAAAGCTGAAGCCAGGGCTACATCTTCCAACAAGACAACCACCCTAAACACTGCTCAGAATCTACTGAGGCCTTCATGCAGAGGAACAAGTAGGACGTTCTGGAATGGCCATCTCAGTCCCCAGACCTGAATATTACTGAAAATCTGTGGTGTCACTTAAAAAGAGCTGTCCATGCTCAGAAACCATCAAACCTGAATGAACTAGAGATGTTTTGTAAAGAAGAATGGTCTAAAATACCTTCAGCCACAATCCAGACTCTCATTAGAAGCTGTAGGAAGAGTTTAGAGGCTGTTATTTCTGTGAAAGGAGGAGATAGTAAATATTGAGTTAAGGTTTTTTTATGGTGCCCAAATTTATGAACCTACCTAATTTTGTTTAACCAATTATTGCAGACTTTCTGTAAATCATATAAACTTTATTTCAGTTCTCAAATATCACTGTGCTTGTCCCCTAAATGATATATTTAACTGATATTTTTTATCCAAACAATCAAAGATTTATAAAGGTAAATCAGGAAAATTAACAAGAGTGCCCAAACTTTTTCATATGACTGTAAATAGTTTATTATTCAGACTGGATTGGTCCCGTTAAAGGACTTATCCAGTCAACAGTTTTCTGTGGTTCAGATATCTGATTTCCAGATTTCTGGTACGTCCTGTCAACAGAATATTGAATTCTCTGAAACAGACAGGCCACTTTCTGGATGTGACCCTAAAATGGCGTGACCTTTGACCTGAGGGAGCTGTGCTGTGTTCCAGGTGTGCTGCCCAGTCTGAACGGAGAGTCGTCCTCTATTCCTGAGGAGAGGGGGGCCAGTGAGAGTCCAAAGACCACACCCACGGACACAGACACTGACCTGTCCATCTGATGTCCCCTGGGACCGGGCCGACAAACAGAAGAGCTGGCTGACCTTTGACCTCTGTTAGAACTTTGTTCTGCTGAAGTCAGCTGATCACCAAATAAAGGCACTTTGGAGTCCTTTTGGTTCCTTTCAGTGCTTCCTTTGCACACTGGACAGACTGGACCCGTCGTGAACTGGACTGTGATACTTTGAGCTGCTGGGCAGCCCATAGAGATCCACTGATCTGGACTCAGAGATTCTGTTCTAGCAGCTGATTGGATCCACCAGCTCTGTGAAAATGATGAACTGTACATTTGTAGTTTCTGCTGCTTTAAAAGGACCTGAGAATGTAAAGACCTTTGGAATCTGTTTTGTTTCCAAAAATCCTCACTCAGCCAAACGTTTCCAAATGAACTCTGACCTCCATCTTTCTTAGAGGATATCCACACATCAACATCTAAATCTGTCCTCTGGTCCTGCTTACCTGCTGAAAACTAAACAACTCCGTCCATCTGTCAGATCTGACCTGAAGCACTTTGTTTTTAGACTTTGCATCATTTCATAGAGAACTGTCCTGCTGCTCAAAGGAAAACATTTCAAACTGACTACTTTTCTACAGCAGCACTGAGTTCTGTGGAGTCAGGAGGAAACTAGAAGTTCACCTGAAGATCCACATTTTGGCAGCTAATATTCCTGAAGGTCTTCATCAGAACTTGAAGGTTAAACTGGAGCCAATCAGCAGGTCAAATGAATTTACTCCATTTAATAAATACTGGAGGTGTAAGTACTTAAATGTTGCTTCCTTGTAGTTCTTGTGCTTTAAGGGTTTTTTTTTTTTTTTGGAAGTGGATTCTGACTGAACATGACCTTGTTAAAAACGTCAAAATTATAAAAGCACTGATAGATATAAAAGTCCAGATTAACAAAACTTGTTTTAGACTGACATATTGAAAGAGACAAACGTCAATACAAACCAGTAGACAGAAACGTCATGTCAACACAAACCAGTAGACAGAAACATGTCAACACAAACCCGTAGACAGAAACATGTCAACACAAACCAGTAGACAGAAACATGTCAACACAAACCAGTAGACAGAAACATGTCAACACAAACCAGTAGACAGAAACATGTCAACACAAACCAGCAGACAGAAACGTCATGTCAACACAAACCAGTAGACAGAAACATGTCAACACAAACCAGTAGACAGAAACGTCATGTCAACGCAAACCAGTAGACAGAAACATGTCAACACAAACCAGTAGACAGAAACATGTCCACACAAACCAGCAGACAGAAACGTCATGTCAACACAAACCAGTAGACAGAAACATGTCAACGCAAACCAGTAGACAGAAACATGTCAACACAAACCAGTAGACAGAAACATGTCAACACAAA
>NW_013955035.1:17269-17486 GCF_001266775.1 Austrofundulus limnaeus
ACACAAACCAGTAGACAGAAACATGTCAACACAAACCAGTAGACAGAAACATGTCAACGCAAACCAGTAGACAGAAACATGTCAACGCAAACCAGTAGAGAGAAACATGTCAACACAAACCAGGACACAAACATGTCAACACAAACCAGGACACAGAAACATGTCAACACAAACCAGGACACAGAAACATGTCAACACAAACCAGTAGACAGAAACA
>NW_013955036.1:0-930 GCF_001266775.1 Austrofundulus limnaeus
TGTGTGTGTGTGTGTGTGTGTGCAGACATCAGTGATGTTCTGTCCAGTGTGGTGGAGGACGTGGGCGATGCCGTCAACAGAAACATCAGCGGTGCTCAGATTCTTCAGGAACTCCTGAGTGCACCGTGGCTGCACACCCTGCTCAAGGTTCATGTTTCTAACTTCAACACAACACAGTCCTGTTCACAGATGATTTCATGCTCTGTGCTCCTCTGCAGATTTATGAGTGTCTGTCACAGTTCCAGAGGGCCACACCAAGCCCATTTCTGCCGTACGCCTCAGGACTCTCATTTGAGGTGAGAAACTCCAACTTGAGAGAAGTTTCAGCTGTAATGCTTTAAACTTCATTTGCAGTGAGATGTCTCATTATTTTACATGTCAGATTCATGTTGATGCTGCAAAGCTTTAGCAGCATTTTATTTGTGGTGCAAGTTTTACTTTGCAGACAGACAACAGTTTTGACCGGTCTTATTTGAGTGGAGTTCACTGCGTGAAAACAAACAATATGTGAAAAGACAACAGTCCCATCAGTATTTATTGTATACTTCTAAAAAACGATTTTCCACAGCATTTACACCTCCCATTCAGACACTAACTGTTGGTTTAAAATATACAGTATATTTACTTAATTTACTTTTCTAAATAGAGCATATTCAGTTCAATTCAATTCAATTCAATTCAATTCAAAAATACTTTATTGATTCCAGAAGGAAATTAGATGTTATAACTAATTTAACTAAAGGCTTATTGTACATGGCAGTAGCGGGCCGTGCATTTGAATGAATGAAAGATTTTATTTGTTCGATACAGTGTGCAATTAAAACATAATTTGATGCATTTGATGCACTGCACCAGATTTAACCTAAGTTTGACACCTAGGCCTTCAATTGTGAGAGAAAGGACCTGCCATATGTGCGGAGACTGGGGGGG
>NW_013955036.1:3055-3322 GCF_001266775.1 Austrofundulus limnaeus
GACAGGTGTCTCTGCTGCATCACAGACAGGTGTCTCTGCTGCATCACAGACAGGTGTCTGCACCACAGACAGGTGTTTCTGCATCACAGACAGGTGTTTCTGCATCACAGACAGGTGTCTCTGCTGCACCACAGACAGGTGTTTCTGCTGCACCACAGACAGGTGTCTCTGCTGCACCACAGACAGGTGTCTCTGCACCACAGACAGGTGTCTCTGCTGCACCACAGACAGGTGTCTCTGCACCACAGACAGGTGTCTCTGCTGCAC
>NW_013955036.1:5755-6082 GCF_001266775.1 Austrofundulus limnaeus
TGTCTCACCTGCACCACAGACAGGTGTCTCTACACCACAGACAGGTGTCTCAGCACGACAGACAGGTGTCTCTGCTGCACCACAGACAGGTGTCTCTGCACAACAGACAGGTGTCTCACCTGCACCACAGACAGGTGTCTCTGCACCAAAGATAGGTGTCTCACCTGCACCACAGACAGGTGTCTCTACACCACAGACAGGTGTCTCAGCACGACAGACAGGTGTCTCTGCTGCACCACAGACAGGTGTCTCTGCACCACAGACAGGTGTCTCTGCTGCACCACAGACAGGTGTCTCTGCACCACAGACAGGTGTCTCTGCTGCACC
>NW_013955036.1:10435-11015 GCF_001266775.1 Austrofundulus limnaeus
GTCAGCAGCTGCAGAAACATACATATTACTGTTAAATATATAAAATATTACTGGAAGTTTCTGGGATCCTTTTGTCCGTACGCCAGTTTTATAAAGCCGACCCCTGCTCTCTTTGAGTTTCTGTTTGAGCTCATCAGTTAATTTCAGCGCTGTTAGGATGGTTTTTCAACCACACTGTGAAGAAACTGTGTATGGCAAGAAAAGGATTGCCTTCTACGGAGAGGAAAGAGGTTTCTCCCCGAGGACCATCAGGAGATTTTGCTCTGAAAATGGATTGAGTAGACTCTCTGCTGCACATCTGCAGGTGGAGCTTTATGAAACAACAGGTCAGGACAAAAACAATGAACTGTTAACTAGTGAAACATGTGCACTTGTTAGTTTTCACCTGAAAAATTCGATCGTTTGTCTGCAGTCACGTCCTCTTCTCTGACACAACCGTTTGTTTTTACGAAAAACAACAAACTGCTCCTTCTCAGTGTGTAACGTGGTCGTGGACCATGGGAAAGTTTCTCTGATTAAGAAAAAAAAGTTTTTCCAGTTTGGCAAAAATGAAAAAAACAGTCCGTTTACCTGTTTTTGG
>NW_013955036.1:12321-14590 GCF_001266775.1 Austrofundulus limnaeus
GAGCAACAGTCATCATACAACTCATTTATGGACATACTTCTCTGTGTTTCAGCCTTTTATTTAAATCAGTGTTTCATTATGCAGAGCTGTCAGGTGAGCGCCCCCCTCTGGTGGGGGAATAGATAGTCGTAGAAAACAAACAAGCCTTTTTTCGTTTCTGTCTTAAATTAATTTTCTTTTTTGCTATCCGAAACAGAAAATGAAACTCAAATCATTTTTATCCCCTTTTGACACTAAGAATGAGAATGGCTTTGTATTTTAATTTTAATTCCAGCATTTTAAAACCAAAAATCAAATATCCACTCGTTTCTTGTTTTTTAATACCCGTTTCTAAAATGAAAATCCAATGACCAAAAGATACACTGACCGTACGCTGACCATACGCGACGTGTGTGAAGCTGCTGCCTTCAGCGGTGCGTGAGGCTAAACACATTTACACGTCTTTAATAAATGACTGTAAACACAGAGGAACTGATGAGTTTGGTAGAACTTAGAGAAATATTTATATAGTTGAAGTGAAGAAACGAGTCGCAGAGTTTCTGCTGTGGTGTGATTTATATTTTACAGTCATGAAGTCTCTCATTCAGCTGCATGACTCGACTCAGAACTACAGTAAAATACCTGATTGTCATTTGTTTGGTGTGATCCAAACAAACACTCTGTCCTCAGTTCTTCTTGTGCTGATATCAGCCTGCAGAACAGCTGACATTGAGCCATAAATTACACAACTTTACTCAGCAACAGATCTATTGTGTGCATGTTGTGGAGCTGAGGAATCATCACAGCTGAGCTGTTCTGAATTAATCTGCTGAGTTGACAAAGTTTTATTCTCAGTTAGAATTAAAAATGTTTCTTAGAAAATTCACACATTTTATTCTCCTCAGCTGTGTGTGCGCTCTGTGTGTTTCCAACTCGAGACAGAAATATAAAAACTTTACATTTTACAGACTGGACTGAGGGTCTCTGATCAGTTTTCTTGTCTGAGGTTAAATGATTTTCAGTTTCATCATCGTTCAGTTTAAACAATAAAAACTCAAATAAAAACCTAACACTGTTCAGACGCTCCTTACATCCAGAAAACACAACAGACTCATATTTCTGTGGATTCAGCTCAGATTCAGGACTTTGTGAGTTAAAACTGTCGACTGAAAAACTTTGTGTGTCTGCTGCACATTCTCACAGCAGGTGAAATGTGTGCGTATATTTACGCACAATTTCACACAATGTTGGTTTTGATGCATTACAACGTGTGTGTAGAACCTGGAGCACACACAACTTTTTGTGTACGCACCGTTTCTACATGAGAAGCTGGAGTTTCAGACAAACTCAGGCTGAATTGTGTTCAAATCAGTGGAGAAATGAAAACATGGTCCTCACTGTGCTGCCTGCTTTGTCCAGATGACACTGGGTTTGTTGGTCTGAACTCTGAGGCTGACACCGTCTGGACCTGCAGGTTCTGGTTCAGGCTCTCAAGCTGCCTCTTCTCCTGACTTGTAGAAACAGAAAAGAGGGAGGAGGAGGCAGAGGGAGCAGCAGCATCTCCTGATTTAGTTGAAGACAAAAGAAAAACCTTTTAAAAACTGTAACAGAGTATTTATAGAGCTTCTCAGAAACACCAGTGCAGCTTGTTTTCTACACATTCATCACATTTTGTGCCCAAAGCACCATGTTTTTACAAGTTTTACTGTCTGATTTGGATTATTAGGACCATCAAACTCTGATCGTGTGCTGAAATGATTAATAACATAATAAAACATAAACAATGTGACAGAAAAACTCAAGTTAATCAGATTTTTACTTGTATTTGCTGTTAATGTGGACATCCTGTCAGCCAGTGCTGCAACGTGACGATTTCAGCTTTTTTGTCAGAATGTCTGATAAAATGATTAGTTTAAAAATCTTTTGGAGAAAGTGTGTAAGCCAACGTCAGTTATAACTTAATCATTTACATTTTATCTGCTCTGAAACTTTTCATTAAAAAAGGTTTAAAATACATAAAAATAGACAATAATATATATTTTTAAATAATTATCTGTTCTTTGCATGTCTAAAATTGTGTAGATTTTTGCAGCTTATGTAAATTTTTTAAAAACATAAATACAGCAGATATAAATTTACCTCAGTTTGTTGGGTCTACAGTTTCTATTTAAAGGGTCAATATTCAGTGTTTCTCAGGCATATATTTAAATACTATACCATAATAAAGTATCTATGTCACCTTTAGCTGTTATTAAAATGCTGTTTTTATGTTTAAAGAGAAAAATAAACT
>NW_013955036.1:17415-18938 GCF_001266775.1 Austrofundulus limnaeus
TTATGCTTTAGACACACCCACTCTTGTGACACGCCCACTTTGATTCCGCAGATAACCCCTTCTCAGAAGTTCGGCTTAAAGACACGTCCCAGGGGTATTTCTGGTACCAAAAGGTGTTTCTGGTACCAAAAGGTGTTTCTGGTCCCCACCTGTCGTTTTGCTCCTCAGCATGGCTTCATAAAAACACTGCAGGGTTTCTCAAACATGATGAATGAGTCAGAGCAAGGCTTTGGGCATGTTTTTTATGAGAGTTTAACATTATAACATGATATAAAACTCAAAAAAAGTTGATTTTACATGATATTGACCCTTTAAAGAAAGTTTTTGAAGAACCTTGATTTTAAACACTCACATGTTTGAGTGATATTTTAATTAATGTTTCCAAGAGTTAACAATTAAAACCATTAAAGCTAAGTTTATTTGCAGAAGAAAATGTGTGTAAAATGCATGCTAACAGGTATTTGTTGATCTTGCCTTCTCAGATCCTGACAGTATTACACAGAGCTCACCGTCCTTCAGCTGAAGCCAGAGAGCTGTGCAGTCTGCTGAGCTCGCCTCATGTCCAGGTGGGATTCAGGGTCTAACTTGAGTCAGTCGTCCCTGAGGACCTGTTGAAAGTCTGCTCTCTGTTCGGCAGGCCCTCCTGTCGACTCACGACTCTGTGGCCCAGTCCGACTACCTGCCTGTCCTGCCCCCTCTGCCTGATGAGTTACCTGAGGATGAGGAGGCAGTGAGGATCGTTTGTCTCGTTAAGAACAACCAGCCTCTGGTACCACATGACCCATTTTAATTAGCAGTTCAGATTTTCAGCACTGATTTGCTGATAGTTAATATTTTGTGTAAAACGTACTAAAACCTTTAGAATCAGTGCATTCAAAATGAATATTTCATCAGAGAAAATCTTTTGCTAACTGCTGTGAGTTTAAAGAAACATTATTTAAATTCACAGTTCAACTCCTGTCTGATAAAATTACAGCAACAATTGAATGAATCCATTAAAGCTGTTGTCTTTTTCAAACATTTGTTCTTGTCTGTGAGGCACTAAACATAAAGGTGGTAATCTTAAACGTCACAACAAACAGGAAACATGTTTTAGACAAAAAGAAAAAATCAATAAAATGAAGATGAATAATTTTTAATGGCAGGTAAATCTTGTTCATTGTTGAAAAATCAGTTTACCTCAAAGAACAACTGAATAAATCCTGCAGATGTATTTAATTTAAGTTAAAGTACAGAATTTTAAAAATGCTACTTGTTGATACTTTTTAAAATAAAAGTTTAGCTCCATCTCAACTTAGATTATTACAAAAGGCTACAAATTATTATTCGTCTTTACAGAATTTGTTGATGTACGATACAGTTGAGTTTGGTTTAGTTTATTCATTCATTTCATTTAAAAAAACAAAGCAAGTTCAGTTTACAAAAAAATGCAAATAAAAATAAAATGAAAGGCGGCGGAAAGAATGAAAAAAATCTTATAATATCTGCGCCTTTTACATCAAAATACATTCAAACAATAATAA
>NW_013955036.1:19051-20741 GCF_001266775.1 Austrofundulus limnaeus
GATACATATTATGTCATATTTCATATTCAGCAGACTGGATTTTACCTTTCTCCTAACCTTACACACTGATCCTGCACTTTTAATATCATTCTCCAGATTATTGCACAGTTTTATTCCTCACACTGAAGTACATCGTTCCTTCAAACTAGTTCAGATTTTAGTTTCACAATCACCTCTGTCCCTTTTAGAGTGTTGTAACTTTTTCTCTTAACAAAACTTGATTGGATGTTCAAAGGTAATTTATTTTTATGAGCCTTATAAATAATCTGCAAAAAGTTGTGATCAACCACCTCATAGGATTTCAATAATTTCAACTGACAAAATAATGTATTTGATGGGTAATCATAATGTTTTTTGTGATAATTCTCACAGCTCTTTTCTGCAAAAATAAAAACAGGATTTGTAATTGTTTCACACGCTTTCCCCCAGACTTCAACACAGTAAACCAAATGTGGAACAATCATTACATTATACAACATTTACAAAGCTTTATCATTAAACAGCTCCCTTACTTTATATAGTAATGCAAAAGATTTAGCTGCTTTAATACATAATTAATACATAATTCTACATAATTCACATGAGATCTCCATGTCATCTTTTTATGAATGATGACTCCCACAAACTTCACTTCACTGACTCTACACATATCAACATTTCAGTTTCAGGCAGTGACTGTGTTCAATGGTTTATAGAGAGAAAATTATTTTTCTCTTTTTGTCCCCAGGTTATATTTGTCCTCAAGTGTGGCTTAATATCATAAATGAAACAAAGTATTTGTCAAAAAAAATGATCTTCCATTTTCCTGGCTGCAACTGCAGAACAGCTCAGGCTGCAGAAAATTCTTCTTGTTTACAGGATTCTCTTTGAATTATTGAAAACCTGAGTTTCTCATTTTTCACACACTAAGAGTGGAGACGAGCGCAGAAGTAGTGTTGGAGATGAAGGAGCTGGGGCGAATCGTGGCCCCTGGAACAGCCTCCGTCGCCTCACGTTAGAGCGCCTCACACCTGCCAGGAGGGCGTGGTCAGGGGAGGAGCTTAGAATGAAGGACAACGAGGCCAGAGCTTTGTCCCTTCAGAAGACACAGCGTGGCTCGTTTCTCCCTCATTATGGGTCGACAGTAAACTGCAGCTCGTGTCCTCAGAGAGCAGCACTTTGGAAACATGAGCTGAACCTCTCAGCTCCTGATGTCTTTAGTCCTGACCTTGGTTCTGGTAAGAGAAGGCTCAGAAAAGCTCACCTGCTCATTGTTGTGATCATTCCACTGCCTTACAACAAATATGAAGAAGAGTGAGAAATCATCTGTTTCATCCATCTTTCCTGACATTTTCCACGTTGCTTTGCTGGTTCTTCATTTCGTTTACTGAAACATTTCATCAGGACCACACGTCATCCTTCACTTTTCTTTATTGACAAACCAAATATCCATTTTTATTTGTGAGCTTTAATATTTACTTCCTTCTTAAGCTCCCTGATTAGTTGTAACATTAGACTTTATTTGATAAACATTTATTTTAACTGTAAAAGAAAGACTGTAAAAATACTGTAGGATGTTTAGTTTTTATCATTTTTAAAATATATTTTAACACGGACAGAGCCATTTTATTTGCACACAAAGCATTCTGGGTAAATGATGACGTGGATAGGTCCTCGGTGCAAGGCTGCTAGCGAGCTATATCCACCCTGA
>NW_013955036.1:21741-23558 GCF_001266775.1 Austrofundulus limnaeus
TCAGGGTGGATATAGCTCGCTAGCAGCCTTGCACCGAGGACCTATCCACGTCATCATTTACCCAGAATGCTTTGCGTGTAAATAAATGGCTCCGTCCGTGTTAAAATATATTTTTAAAAATTTACAAAACTAAACATCCTACAGTATTTTTACAGTCTTTATTTTACAGTTAAAATAAATGTTTATTAAATAAAGTCTAATGTTACAACTAATCGTGGATCGTTTTAACTTTATTGTATTTCCTTCTCTCTCTTTGCATGGTGCTCAGTTTCAGAGAGACCCAAAGCCCAAAGGGAAGAAGAAGACGACTATGCTTACCCGCCTCCTCCAGTCCCAGCTTACAGTACCAGTCTTCCCAATTCTCCCTTTTTATACCAAAAGGATGTAGGAGAATCGAGGAGCGTTCCTGGATCCATTCGGACCCTGGTTAGAGTCCACACAGCACCTGCAGCTCCTGAAACTCAACAACCAACATGGCATCAGGGGGTCAGAACTCCTGACAGGTGGTGTCGAGCTGGACCGTATGGAAAACACCCAGAACCTTTAAACCAGTCCCATGAGCCCAGCTACTCTACTGGTCCTGAGGACAACAAACACCATCATCAAACAAAACACACACAGCAGCGAACACAGCAGCATCACTGCAGCGTGGAGGAGCTCAGGACCACCGTTCAAACTGTGGCCAGCACAATCGAACACAGCAGTCAGAACATCAGACATCTTGGCCAGAAGATGGTGGCAGCAACAGAACTGATCACAGACAGAGTTGATGAAAACGCCCAAGCCCTCAACCTCCTGGCTGAAGTGGTCGACAAACTCCAGGGGATCATTGTGGCCAATAAACACCTGGAAGCATCTCCACCATGCAGGCCAAAGTTACACCGTCACCCCGTCCCTCCTCCGAGAGGCTCGTCGTTATCTCCAACAGTGATCCACAAACCTCCAACCCCTTATCCACCCTCCTCTGACTCCTCCTCTTCCTCCTCTGCCGGCTCTTCTTTAGATGCTTTCATGAGTCCAAAACCATCGAACCGAGGGACCAGAAAGAAAAAGACAGCAGGTGATGGTGACGTTAATGGACCTGTTCGGTTCAAAAATGGATCAGTTTCCAGAGCTCAACAGCAGGATCAACAAGACCATAACGGCTTTGGCTGTTTAAAAACAAACAAGAGGAAATAACTAATTCTTGTCTAATTTCATGATAGAAAAAAATGAGAACTACAAGACTTTGTTTTTAAAACTTTCTCCAGAACCTTCATTAAAGACAGTAAAACACAAATGCACAATTTTTCTAACTTACAATGTTTTTGTCGAAGTTTCTACACACACTACTTAACATTTGGATCAGCAAAACTCCAGAGAACCTTTTCCTCTTTTTATTGGATAATTCAAAGGACAAATGTCATTTACAGGTACAAAAACTATTTTCTTCCCTTTTTTGTTTTCCAGCTATTCGTGAAGGGATTTCAGTTTTTCATTACATCGCCTTTTTTGTTTCTTTTTTTAGAGTTTAAATAGACAAAACAGTTACAATATGTTTTAAAAGAAGAGTAGTTAACTTGTATTTGTTCGCAGAAAGATGGTTTGGGATCTTATTGCAGTTTTTGTAGCATTGACTGACTTTTTTCCCTAACTTCTCCAGTATTTGATCCAGTCACTAGATGTGTTTCCATTCACCATGAAAATGTGCAAATTAGAATTTCTAAAATAAATTTGCTCAATGGAAACACGTCAATTTCGAAAATAATGTTTTTCGACAAAATATTTTTGCTCTAGGATGAGGTGGTTTTTCAGTCGTATCTAAATTGGTGTTTTTC
>NW_013955036.1:24558-27948 GCF_001266775.1 Austrofundulus limnaeus
ACTTACTAACTGGTGGGAATGACTTACTAACTGGTGGGAACCACTTACTAACTGGTGGGAATGACTTACTAACTGGTGGGAACCACTTACTAACTGGTGGGAATGACTTACTAACTGGTGGGAACCACTTACTAACTGTTGGGAATGACTTACTAACTGGTGGGAACCACTTACTAACTGGTGGGAACCACTTACTAACTGGTGGGAACCACTTACTAACTGTTGGGAACCACTTACTAACTGGTGGGAACCACTTACTAACTGGTGGGAACCACTTACTAACTGGTGGGAATGACTTACTAACTGGTGGGAATGACTTACTAACTGGTGGGCATGACTTACTGACTGGTGGGAATGACTTACCAACTGGTGGGAACCACTTACTAACTAGTGGGAACCACTTACTAACTGGTGGGAATGGCTTACTAACTGGTGGGAATGACTTACTAACTGGTGGGAACCACTTATTAACTGGTGGGAATGACTTACTAACTGGTGGGAACCACTTACTAACTGGTGGGAATGACTTACTAACTGGTGCGCATGACTTACTAACTGGTGGGAATGACTTACTAACTGGTGGGAACCACTTACTAACTGGTGGGAATGACTTACTAACTGGTGCGCATGACTTACTAACTGGTGGGAATGACTTACTAACTGCTGGGAATGACTTACTAACTGGTGGGAATGACTTACTAACTGGTGCGCATGACTTACTAACTGGTGGGAATGACTTACTAACTGGTGGGAATGACTTACTAACTGGTGTGCACAACTTACTAACTGGTAGGAATGACTTACTAACTGCTGGGAATGACTTACTAACTGGTGGGAATGACTTACTAACTGGTGCGCACAACTTACTAACTGGTGGGAATGACTTACTAACTGGTGGGAATTACTTACTAACTGGTGCGAACAAGATAGTTTTTTTTCATCCAATGTCCCTTTAAGGGCTCAGTATCATGTGGCTGCCAGTATTACAAAATGTGTTTAAGACTTTTATTATATTTTGCATCATTTCTATGTATTATAATGCCACTTTAGTGCAGTTTTATTACATTTTGAAGTCTGATTTTATTACATTATTACATAATGCAGCGTTTGAGCAGCTGCTGGCTACCCTAAAACTTAATCTTCTTTAATTTGAATAGTGCACCATGCTTGTTTAATTATAGTGAAAGCTGTACAGTAACACTGGGGAGAGACAGTTTGAAAAAAAAAAATTCCAAAATTCATTGAAAAACTACAAATAAAATTTCTTCTGGTAATTTGTTTTTCTATTAAATTTCACAATTTACTTTGCTTTGGAGCCAAGAAAGTGGCCCAAAAAGAGACACTTGAACCTAATTTGATGCAGTGATTTATTTACACAATAATAAAAATATATATATTTAAAGAAGTTTTTTTAACAACAGCACCTTCAGCCATAATTTTGAAGAGCTATAATGAGCCACAACATCAGTCACATATAACACAAAGTATGAAGGAAAATGCAGAGGTTTACCTCCATGCTAGGCTAATGGTTATCCTGACCAGGGTTATAAAACAGTTAGAAAATGGGTCTCCTGAAGCTGCTGTTTGGTTCCACCAGCAGACAACTAATCTAAAGAAACCCACATTCTGTAACAGATTAAACAATCTGTGTTATACCAAAGAGCATTCACCAGAATATCCCTTTAAAAGCATATAATTATTTGTTATTTTATGATTTTGTCAGGACTCCTTCACCCCGGTGATCTGTTGGTGGAGGTTAATGGTAACTCAGTGGTGGGAATGGAGCCAGAAAAGGTCATCCACATACTGGTTGGTCTGAAAATTACAAATTAATTCAACATCTTAGAAAGTTTTTATCCTTAATACTTTTACAAAAAAGTACTAAACAACTATTGTTGCCCTGATGTTTGTGATTTTTTTAAAGTGATCGTTCAGTTGTTTTGATGTGAATTTTTGCAGAAAAAGAACAGCTGGTCCTAATAAGGCCAAATTTTAAAATGGCAGGTGTGTTGGCAAGTTTGTTCTTTTATTTGTAAAAGCTTTTGGAAGAAGAAATAACACAAATGTTATCATCCCTGTGTTTTTCTTTAGTTTTGTTGATTGTATTCTGGATAATGCTTTGCTCTAAAACTTAAATGTAAAGAGTTAAATTCTTTAAAAGTCAAGAGTGAATAACCATCATGACTGTTTTGAAATGAAGCACCTTTTCTCTCTGGTTGTCTCCTGGTCAGACCAGCTCCAAAGGAACCATCCTGTTTAAAGTCATTCCAAACTCTGCTCAAGTCAGCATCGGTCAGAAGCCGGTAAGAAACATTGACCTCATCAGCTCACCTCAGTGCAGTGACAGGCCGAAAATATATTCTGTTCCTTTGTTTAGAAAATAAGCTTATAGAAGGTGGAGATCCAATAAACTGTATCCGTTCTGAGACTGACAGCCTGAGTAGATCATGGATTTAGAGTTATAAATGCATCAGCCACCATGCATGTTAGAACAGCTTTAAGCCAATCAGGTTAAAGTTGTGACATCATCACGTTAGCAGTCAGAGCTACACCGGATGACTTCAGCTCTTCTGTCACTCAGAGGTCATTTCATTGATGCTCTGCAACAAATCAGGCTGAGTTTGTGACAAACATTAACTTCTGCACACCTGTACCTCATCCAACATCCGGGCTTTAAAGCAGTAACCCAGTGAAACTAAATATTCAGTTCACTGTGTTGTACACACAACGCTGCCAGTTTATAAGAAAAAATGATGATTAACTCTACACAGTATCATGTTCATGTAAAGAACCCTCTCCTCTATGAGATTAATACCAGCTTAACCCCATAAAGTCATGTTCCACAAGATCTTGCAAGAAATTTAATCAGATATAATGAAACACCCCTCTGGTCATGAATGTGAAAAGAACTTGTGACCTGAACAGATTTCTCAAAAATAAAGTAATTTATTTTAGATATATGAACAGGATAAGCATACAAATATTAATAAAAATATTATATGAACAAAACACAAGTTATAATAACGGCACAAAATTCCACTCAGAGTTGACATAAAACAGTAAATTTCAGGTGTAATAATACAACTGGCACACTGCTTACTAAGTTTTAAGTAAATAAGAGAGAGAAAAAGTAAAGATTTAAGTTTTAAGAAATAGGAGGAAAAGAGAATTAGTAGTTTGGCACTGTTCTTAAGNCTGTTGGGAATGACTTACTAACTGGTGGGAACCACTTACTAACTGTTGGGAACCACTTACTAACAGGTGGGAACCACTTACTAACTGGTGGGAATGACTTACTAACTGGTGGGAACCACTTACTAACTGTTGGGAATGACTTACTAACTGGTGGGAACCACTTACTAACTGGTAGGAACCACTTACTAACTGGTG
>NW_013955037.1:0-1789 GCF_001266775.1 Austrofundulus limnaeus
CTGCTTTAAAGTCAGCATCAACCATAAAGTAAATCTGTCATAATGCAGCTACTCACTAGAAACTCATCAGTGAGAAAAACCTTATTAGTTTTACTTTTAGTAATATTTCTGAATTTATTACAGATTTAGTCAGTCATGCACTTAGTTCTTATCAGTGTTCAAAAGAGAACGTGTTAAAACTCTGTTTGGTCAAAGTTAAACATGAAACATCAAAGGTCATTACAAGTGGCCCTTTGAGGGCCGCCATAACGCTCATGTGGCCCTCAGTGAAAATGAGTTTGACACTGCTGATTTAGGACAATGATTGCAGTTGAAGGCAGTTTATAATCCTTACAAGACACTTTAGAAAGCCAACAAAAATGTGACAGGAGATAAAACTCTGATACATTTTACACGAGGACCTGCAACCCAATGAGTTAACAGATTTTGACATCAAAAATAACTCCAAATTTGACAGAAAATCTGAACATTTGAGTCTTAAAAAGTCTGGAATTTAAAAAGAAAAAATAATTTCTTTATGCAGTCACAAAAGTGAACTAGTTTCTCAGAAGAACACACAAACTATTACGCATATTTAAATTATTATTGGTAGACTGAGCTATACTCATATTTAATAATCACAGTAAAAGGGAATATTATGCTCTCCGTTAACTGATGTCACAGAAGATATGAAATTATAAATCAATATTCAGAACATCACTTCAGAAATGACCATACTGTCCCTTTAAGTGGTTAATGCACTGTTTCTCTCTTTATGCTCATAGATCGAGCACAAGAAGATCTATGGCCCCTTGTGGAAGTCTAAATATGGCCCCTTGGTTGTGGTGAATGTGGCCAGCGCTGAGCTCATAGAGCAGGTTCTGAGGCAAGAGGGGAGACATCCGGTCCGGAGCGACATGACCCACTGGAGGGGCTACAGAGAGCTCAGGAACCAGGCCCATGGACCCCTAACAGAGTGAGTACAGCCTGTCCCCTTTGGTCCTCAGTCCTGGTCCTGGTCTGATGTTGGTCAGCTGCTTTGGCAATGTCAAACTGTTCCACTAGATCAGACACACAATGTGTAAAATTGATGTTTTTTCTTCAGGAACTTTTATGTCATGTGACCCAGGTGTTCTGTTTGAAGAGCTGATGAAGTCCTGCACCAGTTTTTGAGCTATTTGTTTAACTTTAGTTGACATGTTCTAATGTAAATATGTTCATATCATAACATTTACCCTGCAGTTTTCATACATTTGGTACTGTGGTTATTTTTACTTTATTACCTCCGCCAAGGAGGTAATGTTTTCGGTCACGTATGTCTGTCTGTCTGTGGACAACATTACTCAAAAACTTGTGGACAGATTGTCATGACATTTTTACCACATGTGTGTACTGGGCCAAGGAACACACCTTTAAATTTTGATGATGTTCCGGATCACGATGCGGATACATGATTTTTTTTTTCTGTTAATCCTCTCAGATCGGCAAAGCTGTGATGCTTTCACAGGGCTGCTATATAAAACAGTGAGAGCATTCAGTGTTCATTTGAACTGGATTGGACAGCACCAACTTCAAACTTTATAAAAGTAATGTTAAAACCAGATGTAATGATGAATAAGTCTTGCCATAATGTGCACATTTTTATGCATTTGGTGCGCATTTAGAGCACGTCTTCTGACCAGGAAGTGTGTGACTGCAACATGAAGCCTATTTTTCCCATTTCCTCAAACACACGATCGATGAAGAACGAGGAAGAGGAGTGATGCGCACAGGTGCGGTGGACTTCAGACTCGGAGGTTGTTTGTTTGTT
>NW_013955037.1:3130-4339 GCF_001266775.1 Austrofundulus limnaeus
GAACACAGCTAAATGTATCAAAAGTGTCTATGTAATATTAGAATTTTCTGAGACAATGAATTTTGGTTTTTCATTTTTTTTCAGGAAGAGGTTTTTTGGAGGAATTTTTGGACAAAAAATCACAATATATCACCATGCTTGCAGTACCGCAATATATCGGGATATATCGTATCGTGACCTCTCTGTCATGAGATGTATCGTATCGCCAAATTCTTGTCAATACACAGCCCTATTTGGGTGGGGGTCTTTTTTTGGGTGGGGGGGTGCATTGGACCTGATGGATAGCCCCTCAACAGAGCTAAACAAGCAAAGAAATCTGAAGCTCTTATGTTTAATAGTTTTTGAGCTATAACCATTTTTGTATGTCCAGATACCACTTTTTCAGAGAAATTGGGGGTCCGGGGGGTGGGGGGCACCGATTGGTGGGCCTGATGGATAGAGCTTCATCAGAGCTAAACAACAAAATAAATCTGAAGCTTCTATGTTGAACAGTTTCTGAGTTATAAGCATTTTTAAATGTCCAGACACCCCCACTTTGAAAGGAGCCCCCTCCTCAAATATGGGGTCTATCATAAAACCGTTGTCTGGTGCAGTGTAGGTCAGACTCATCTACAGTCCTGACTAATTTCATGTTGATCGGTGCAGCTGTTTTTGTGCTACGGTTGACCAAAAATCTCAGGAGAAAAAATAAAATAAAAAAATAAACAGTACAAAAACAATATGAGTCCTGCTTACGCTTCGCGTGCGGGGGTCATAATTATTTCTGGTATTTTAAAGTGAGGCACTGTGGAGATAATACAAACAATTATTGTTGTACCACTTGTAGGTAACTTGATGAATAGGTGTTGATTGGATAAATACAGTTTAATTTATAAGCAGACTGGAGAGTTAATGGCACAACTGAGGTCAAGACCACCTGAAGAATGACCTTTGACCCCACCACAGTGAGCGCTGTCAAGGACCTACAGATAAAGCGACTATCATAATGACCTTGAAGAACCACTGACAGCAGTTTGAACCGTTGTTGTTATCTTCCTTCTGTTTACACTCGTACAGTTTCAATAATAAAATGTTGGCATTTTGTCAGATTAGATTATTTTTAAAGAGAAAAGATTATTTTTAAAGGGATCCATGATTAGTTGTAACATTAGACTTTATTTGATAAACATTTATTTTAACTGTAAAATAAAGACTGTAAAAATACTGTAG
>NW_013955037.1:5037-6221 GCF_001266775.1 Austrofundulus limnaeus
CATTTACCCAGAATGCTTTGTGTGGAAATAAAATGGCCCTGTCCGTTTAATACATTTTTAAACTTTTAGTTTAAAAATGATAAAAACTAAACATCCTACAGTATTTTTACAGTCTTTATTTTACAGTTAATGTATATATTTATCATATAAAGTCTAATGTTACAACTAATTGGGTTTTCACTCTGGTCTGCAGGATGGGAGCGAATTGGCAGCGCATCCGCAGCATCTTGAACCCCCGCATGCTGAAGCCCAAACACGTCTCCTCGTACTCGAACACCATCAACGAGGTGGTGACGGACTTCATCGGCAGGCTGGCCTGGCTGAGGGACACCGGCGGACAGGGACACATGGTGAACGACCTGACCGGAGAACTTTACAAGTTTGCTTTTGAAGGTGAGCAGTGGGGTGAATGCCATGGTTTGGTTTGATTTAATAAGAAAAACACTTGTTTTTTCCTAAAGTAACTGTGACAAACACAGAATGTTAAAACCGTAGCGTCTAAACTAAAAGAATGGGAGATAAAYGAAGAATAAACTTGGAAACCCTATCAACCTTATATTACCTTTCATCAAATCTAATTGGACAGATTTCTTAGAAGAGGAGGACTTTTCTAAGAACTCTTCAGCCCTTTGCTGTAGCATTTGTTTGGCCTTCAGAGCTGATTAGATACCATGAGATATCGTGACACTGTCGATAGGTGAGCACGTACCTTTGACCGAGTAGTGTCGTATCAGGTTCTTGTAACATTTCACAAACGTCCTTCCTTTGAAAGTCAGGTCTAAAAAAATGCTGATGTTCGAAAAATATATATATTTAGTATAAAACAAATATAAGATAAGATAAGATAGACCATATTGTCATCGTACAGAGCACAATGAAATTACAGTTCAGAACACCCATTCAAAAGAGACCTGAACATAAAAAACACAGAACAGGAAATATGATCTTACACTAGTGCATTTATTGGTTGAACATCCAAACATTTTCTAATCCTTATTTTGAGCATTTATTCTTCGTTTTTGATTTAAGAAATCYAAAGAAGATTTTAAGAAAATGCCTCAGCACACTGCAGCATTTTGTCCAAATCACATTTAACATCAGGGCTTGAGGGATAACTTCACAAGTAAGGTGAACAAAATACATTTTGTATTTTGTGAATCAAATATTACTACACTGTATTAAAT
>NW_013955037.1:7843-9534 GCF_001266775.1 Austrofundulus limnaeus
GTTTGTTTGTTTGTTTGTTTGTTTGTTTGTTTGTTGCTTCGTTCTGGCCCTTTTTGCTGTTTATCAAAAACCTTCGAGCATCGGTCAGAAAAAGAGACAGCAGGGTTTTATATTTCTGGTCCGAGAGGAGGAAAGACATGGTGGACTGAGGTCGAATGAGGAACTTTTTTTTTCGCCACAGGACGTGTTTCCTCCTCGCGACGCGGCTCGCATCAAATCCGTCATTTAAAATAATTAAATGTGTCGTATACTTTTTATCATAACTTCAGATCTACTTGGCCTAACAACACAACTTAAAAACTGGTTTAAAGTTCGAAGGCTCTACTTTTGACTTAAGAGAGAGGACGGGTCTTTACAGGTATTTTTTTTTCTTCCCAAACTTTATTTAGGTCAGTCAGCATTGACAACGCTCTGCGGGTGACGTAAACGGCTCCGCGACACGGCGAGGGACACATAAATCGCGCGACACAACGAATCGATAATGAAATTTGTTGCCAATGCTTTTAATTATTGATTTTTATCTATTTTATCGATTCGTTGTTGCAGCCCTACAGAGCACCCCTCCCCCGAAGCATTGTTTGAAAATGGGCTGAAGTGGGAGTGTCTGAAATGGTAGGAGGTTCTTAAAGAGACAGAGGCCAATTTCAAGGCGTTTAGATGATGCAAAGTCAAATTTATTCTTGAACTATCTGCCTMAAAAATACATATCCCGCCCCCAATAGAAACCATCAAATAAATACCATAATGTTTTAATGGTTTATTAAGTGTAAGTTTACCATTTTCTTTGTTTTATGAACATTTACTTTTWAAGCAAAGAAAATAAAAACACGACTGCGTTCAAAGTTTAAATATTTCTCTTTGTAAGATAAAAGTAATTTGAGGGTTAAAATCTTAAATCTTAAACTTTATAGCATGCCTTTGAAAGTGGACAAAGGTAAATCGTTAGAACAGTGAGCTACAGAAATTGGTAAGTAATTCACCTGAAGGACTAAAATAAATTAATAAAATATAAAAAACAGGTAAGAATCACTGAGTAAATGAATTCACAATAAAACAGAGCAGTTTGGGCTTTTTTACGACATTACTAGAGTTCAGATTACGTGGTCATTACATAACCCTAACCCTTATCTAATCATTTCAAGGTCAATCTGTTTTTCCATCAAAATGGTCCCTCTGACCTGAACCCACATCAGTCTCAGCGTGTCTTTGTCTCCATCTCGTGGGACAAGGAGTCCTCTCTGAGATAATTCTGTTGTTTCTCAGCTGAGAAGCTGGTGAGTAAGAAGATGGAGGAGATCCAGAAGAGCGTTGACCTGGATAAGAACATGGAGGGAGCGTACCTGACCCACCTGCTGCTCAGTGACCAGATGACGGTCACAGAGATCCTGGGCAGCATCACAGAGCTGCTGCTGGCGGGAGTCGACACTGTGAGCATTTACATTTAGTCACTTTAAACCAGTGTTTCCCAAAGTTGGGGTCGGGACCCAAAGTGGGGTCCCGAAACATCAAGGTGGGGTCCTGAAAAGATTTTCTGAATTAGTTACATTTTTGCCTTAGTTGTTACAAAGGAGTGAGGTTAGTGTATTTAAAATGGATAAATGTAGTATAAAAATATTGTTACTATGCCCATGATTTGTTGACTTGATACAAATGTTTAGCATCCAAACATAGTTGGGGGCACAGGTCTCTGC
>NW_013955037.1:10357-12076 GCF_001266775.1 Austrofundulus limnaeus
AATTATATCTTAGAAAAAACAAAATGAAAGGCAGCAGCAGAAGAAAAAATCTTATAATGTCTGCTCCTTTTGTTCTCAAATGTTTTCACTTTGTGATTTACAAATAAACAATGCTAATTAAGATTAAAGAATAATAATAAAAACATTAAATGAAACAGCAAATCCTATCAAAGTCAATACTAATTAAAGTTTTGAAATAAAAGTCTATTAAATCAAACAATACGTCCTATCGATTCAAATTATACTTGTTCATATCCCTTTAAAAAACTGGCTTTAGTATGTTTTTTAAATGTGTTCAAAGATCTTACATTCTTAAGCTCATCCTCCAAACCGTTTCATAAACCTCTGCCTTGAACTGAGGTACATCTGTCTTTCAGACAAGTTCAAATCCTGGGCTTTACAAACATTTCTATCCCCTTAAGATTTTAACAACTACTGTATATCTCTTGACAAAATTAGCTTGAAGATTGGGTGGTAATGTGTTTTTGTGGGCCTTATACATAAGTATTAAAATGTTGTAATTGACCAAATCATAGAATTTCAAAATTTTCATTTTATGAAATGATTCATTTGACGGATGTAAGTAATCTTTTCTATCAATAATTCTTATGGCTCTTTTCTGCAAAACAAAAACTGGATTTGTGATTTCCTGCAGGCTTTACCCCAAACTTCAATACAATAAGTCAAGTGAGGAACAATTATTTTATTATATAACAGAAACAAAGCTTTGTCATTAAATAACTCCTTCACTTAATAAAGCAGTCCAATAGATTTTGATATTTTTGTTCGTAAATAATTTATGTGTGATCTCCGTGTTAGCTTATCGCCAATTTTGACACCCAGAAATTTCACCTCGCTGACTTTACAGATCTCGGTACCATCTACTTTAAATGAGAAGTCACCAGTGGTCTTCATATTACTGAATATCATGTAATTWGTTTTTTCTAGAACAATGACAGTTTGTTTTGTTGAAACCAGTGGTGTATTTTTTCAAATTCCTTCTGTGACTGCTCCATCATCTTTTTAATGTTTTTTTTTCCTGAACAAAAGAATGTTGTGTCATCAGCAAACAAAATACAATTWAAAAATCCTGACACGTTTACCAAATCGTACACATACAAACTAAACAACTTTGGTCCCAATACAGAGCCCTGTGGGACTCCACATGTGACGTTACCAAACTTATATCTCACACCACTGATTTCTAGAAACTGTTTCTGATTTTTCAAGTAACTAGACACCCATTACTACATTACTACTTCATTAGCAGCAGTATACTGAACCTGAGCACTAACTGTAAAACTAAATGTGTTACAGATGCAACAAGCCAAAGTAACTGAAGATAAAAGGTTCTGTAAACATCTGTTAACATTTATTTAATCTTGGTGTTTTTGTGTGTTTTTGTGGTTTCCAGGTTGTATCCAGTGGTGCCTGGAAATGCTCGTATCACAGTTGAAAACGAGATTGTTGTTGGGGATTGTCTCTTTCCAAAACAGGTGAGAAACAAACTGAACGCTCTCAGCGTCCGTCCTACGAAAACTTTCAAAAATAAAGTTAAGTTTGCTGATTTATAACTTCCTGACTCTCAACTGCGACAGATCAGTTTAACAAAAGCAGTTTCCCTATTTTTTAATCATTTATTTTATTGTGTCGTATACAATTATTACAAAAGCCTATATGCCACGGAGATCCGGTCCAGCACTTGATGCCACTCCCAAC
>NW_013955037.1:12694-14045 GCF_001266775.1 Austrofundulus limnaeus
GTCTTGGCAGTAAAAGGGGATAAATGTACATTTCTCTTTTGTAACCTCCRTCTTCTCATTTCTGATGCTGACTCTTGAATATCCTCAGGTTAGAAATGCTGATTACAAACACAACCTGAGCTTTTAAAGATAAGTTTTCCCTGTAATGCTGTGATCCACAGCTGTCACCTCCTCATCAAGAGGAAAAAGGATAAAAACTAACTCCTCTATTGTACCTGCTGGTTAATGGACACAACGACACACAACAAAACTCATGTTTTATACCAGTAGATCACAGATGCTTTAACTTTTGTGACTTTTTTACGGACTAGTACTAGCAGCTAATGGTAAAAACATAGGCAGTAAGCAGGAAGTGGAAGGGAGGAGCGTGGCAAGAACTTTATGGAAATACATCATTAATGACCGTGACATATGGGCTGTTTGTAGGTTTTATTTATTTATTTTTTGAACCAATACAACGTTGGTCCAAACCTTTAGTAAAAATGAAATAAAATAAAAACAAGCCTGTTTGTGTGAAAGGTTTTTGTACGTTTACTTCCAGGTTTCACTTTATCTGTCAGACTTCACCAAAAAATGTTTGTCAGTGTTTTAGCATGTTTGTCAGGTAAAAATGGGGTTCCAAGCTAAATAAAGCAACGTTTTACCTTGTAGATCAACCCTAACTGTAGACTTAATTCTGATAAATCTGAAAGTTGTGACACGTTTTATAGTTTTTATTTATTTATTTATTGACAGACGCTCTTCCACCTGTGCCACTACGCCGTGTCCTACGACGAGAACATTTTCCCCGACCCTCACACCTTCCTGCCGCAGCGCTGGCTCCGAGGAGGGGACGACAAGTTCAAGCAGCACCCGTTCGGGTCGGTGCCGTTCGGGTTTGGGATCCGGGCCTGTTTGGGTCGACGCGTGGCCGAGCTGGAGATGTATCTCCTCCTATCCAGGGTAGGCCTCTGACTGTGAGATGTCAAACGGACCTGGAAAATGTTCCTTTTGAACCTGYTGTAGCAGGCAAACAGTGGTTCTGTTCTGATGTCACTTCAGCTTTAACCTGTCCTGTCAACATGTTGGACCTCTCACTTCATTTCCAGGAAATTAGTTGTTTGTTTTTAGCAGGATTGATCTGCAGTAACTGTTCAACCAGTTCACCGACCTGTTTCTAACTGTCTTCTAATAATCCATACAGGAAGTTTAACAGGAAAAAATGTCCACCTAACTAGGGCTGTGTATTGGCAAGAATTTGGCGATACGATACATATCATAACAGAGGGTCACGATACGATATATCCCGATATATTGCGATACTGTAAGCAAGGCAATATATTGTGATATATTGCGATTTTTTTGTCCAAAA
>NW_013955037.1:16939-18294 GCF_001266775.1 Austrofundulus limnaeus
GTGCACTACTGCTACTAGTGGTGAGAAAGTGTATTGCACCTTATTTAAAATCAATGCGGTCCCACCACGGCCCTCTGTGGCCCAAAGTTAAAAACTGTTGTTATTTTGAGGTCCTCAAGGTGGCGCTCACAGCCCACAATTGGGCCGCGGCCCATGGGTTTAGAACCTCTGCTTTAAAACACATTTATCCTGATCCAGCCACTTGTGTTTAAAGGGTTGTTTCCCGCAGCTTCAGTGCTTCTGCCTCAGCACCGTCAACTGTAATCACATTTATTTGCCCAACATAATCCCACTTCTTTCTCCTTTCTGTTGAAGMTGATAAAGCACTACGAGGTCAAGCCCGACCCAGCTGGGACCACYGTGAAGCCCATCACCAGAACCCTGCTCTGCCCCGCCACACCCATCAACCTGCAGTTCCTGGACAGACGAGCTGAGCCGACAGCAGCGGTTTYTCCATGAGCTGCTTCACATTCAGAGTGTTGCCCTCTTTGTCAACAGCCACGTGTTCCTGCAGAGCTCCCAGCAGGACGTCACCGACAGGACAGGAAAGTAGCGCTGCATGAGGCAGGCTGAACAGGACGGTGCAAACGCTTCAACTGTCTCTTTATGTAAATACAGCTTCTTACATCTTTAACTTCACACATTTCTGTTCTTTTAGCTTCTAACAGCCAGAGTTAAGGACAGAAAGGCTCCTCTCTGTTGTCTTTCTTTGAGTTCTGTAAACTGCAGCGATGCTTCAGCCCTCGTGCTTTTTGTGGAGTTTATAAAACTCATAACGATGCCCTTTTTTCAGCTGCGTAAATACTTTACATGTAGCTCCACAGATATCAGATATACTGTATTTATAATATGATCATCATTTCTTTAACTTATAAAGCATTAAAAATCTAATTATCAATAACCCATGTATAAAACTAACACCACTACTTTATGGATGATTTTTAGGCTAAARTTTCTAGTATTGAACATAAATAAATACAGTAATTGATGCTTACGCACAAAACAGTTGTTTGCCTTTGTCTGTACTCAAAACATTTATTCATAAAGGTTAGTCATTGCACTAAATTATTCAATTCAAATAAAAAAAATTTTCATTTCATTAAAAAATACTATATACCAGGGCTATTCAACTGGCGGCCCACAGGCCACATCCGGCCTGCGAATGACCAAAGTTCGGCCCGCCAATCGGTTCACTCATCTCGTAAACCCGAACCCCAGGTTTCTACTTTAATTACTCTAAGTTCTTTTAGTTAAACATAAACATGTTTAATATCTACAGAAATGTCAGAATCTTGGCTACAAACTGGTAAAAAACATTTCTATAAACACTAAAGACAGTTAAAACTACAAGCAGT
>NW_013955037.1:19294-20690 GCF_001266775.1 Austrofundulus limnaeus
GGAGGCGGTCTTAAGAAAAGCGTCACCGCCCCAGCTTCTCTCCTATTGGCCGAGGTCTAGTTTAAAGGAACCTCGGATCAGTTTTAGACTGATCTGTTTTCTTGTCTGAGGTTAAATGATTTTCAGTTTCATCATCGTTCAGTTTAAACAATAAAAACTAAAATAAAAACCTAACAGCGTGTTCAGACGCTCTTTACATCCAGAAAACACAACAGAGTTATATTTCTGTGGATTCAGATTCATGACTTTGTGAGTTAAAACTGTCGACTGAAAAACTTTGCGTGTCTGCTGCACATTCATGCATATTTACACACACAAGTGTGTGTAAATATACGCACACTTTCACGCAACGTTGGTTTTAATACATCCCAACATGGGCGTAGAACCTGGAGCACGTAACTTTTTTACACGTTTATACATGAGGCCCCGGGTCATGGTCTAACTGGAAGACCCGTTTGTCCCAAAGCTTTAACTTCCTGGCTGAAGTCTTGAGATGTTGCTTCAGTATTTCCACGTAATTTTCTTTCCTCATGATGTCATCTGTTTTATGAAGTGCACCCGTCCCTCCTGCAGCAAAACAACCCACAACATAAYGCTGYCACCCCCGTGTTTCACAGTCAGGATGGTGTTCTCAGGCTTGCACACGGCCCCATTTTTCCTCCAGGTAATGATCAGTTGTCATCATTATGGCCAAACAGTTCGATTTTAGTTTCATCAGACCACAGGACATGTCTCCTTAAAGGTCTTTGTCCCTGTGTGCATTTGCAAACATTAATCTGTCTAATCTATGTTTTGTTTTTTGTTTTTTTGAAGTAATGACTTCTTCCTTGCAGCCCATGTTCATACAGAACTCGATCACCGACACTAACCAGCTTCAGCAGCTCTTTTCTTTTTGTTCTTGCGTTGATTTTCACATTTCGGACCGAAGCACGTTCATCACTTGGACACAGAACCCRTCTCCTTCCTGAGCGGTATGATGGCTGGACGTTTCCATCTTGTTTGTACTTGTGTATCTTTTTTTTGTACAGATGAATGAGGCACCTTCACCCAACTGCACCCAAGGAAGAACCAGACTTGTGCAGGTCCACAACTCTCTTCCTGATATGTTGGCTGATTTATTTAGACTTTCCCATGATGTTACACATGGAAGCAGTGTGTTTCAGGTGTGCCTTGAATTATACCCACAGGTAATTAACTCCGATGTTATCAATAAACCAATCAGAAGCTTCCAAATGCATGACATCAACTGTCCCAAATATTTTAAAGACATAGTACGCTTAGTGTGTTTAAAGTTTTTACTTTGAATTGCCCTAAAAACAATTCTGTCACACATTATTCTGGCATTTAGCAGGTAATTAGATAATTGGTAATTATTTGATATCAATTTATTGTATTT
>NW_013955037.1:21690-22760 GCF_001266775.1 Austrofundulus limnaeus
CACAGAAACAGTACTATATAACATTTTAGACACATTCTAGACAGTTTATCAGCTAAAAAAAAGTTAATTTCGGGGTAAGTTACTCTTTAATGTAAAAAAAAATTGCATCACTTCTGAAAAAAAACCCACAAAGTTAGGATCAAAAGCCGCATCTCAGCTCCTAATCATCGTACCATGGTCAATGCCAATGGTCATCTTGTATTTTGACATGCTAACCCAGATTTTGAAAGGAACCTTTCTCACTCCTAGATGCACACCAAAATGAAAGTTGTGTATTTTTTAAGTTATGCAAAGAAARGCAGGTTTGCATGTATCAGTTCATACAGGGCGGCAGCCATCTGGGACAACCCAGTTTTTGATAAGGACCATTCTTACACCTAGATGCAGCCACACACTGAATTAGAAGTTGGCACCTCACTTATTTTCAAGTTGTCCAGCTCTTAAGAGGGACAGACAAACAAACGGAGGATATTTCCAGTTTCCTTTTTGCTCTGCAATAAGGAACAATTAAAGATCCAACACTCCTTAAAGGACCACATAACCTCTGCTGCCATTCATGCCAGAGTTTTGGACTAAGATCGAGTTATAAGTCATGTGTTGATTTTGGCTGTTCCCTTCTTCAGGGGTCACCACAGTTAACAAAATTGCACAAAAGATGTAGATATTTTGTCCTGCCGGATRYCCTTCCTGACACAACTTGGGCTTTACCCTGCAAGTTATAATTGTTTCTATGTTGGCTAATGCTGGTTAGCTGTGGAGGCCATCTTAATCAGTTGTAGTATCCAAAGATTCATTTCTGAAAGTTCAACAGTTAATGTCAGTTTTAAGCAAAAAATCTTGTGTGATGAGAAATATTTTGTGTTGTGAATGACTCTCAGCTAAAACAAACTTAGAACAAAACCTGTAAAAATTACTGTAGCCATTTTTGTCTTCTCTAAGATCATCTGGCTGTGTTGGCCTTACTGGCTCCAAAGGTCAGTCATACAGTATATAAATACATACATACATATATACATCTATACATACTTGCATGCATACATACATACATACATACATACATACATATACTG
>NW_013955038.1:0-660 GCF_001266775.1 Austrofundulus limnaeus
GACACAGATGTCTCACTGTGGGACAGACGTCTCACTGTGGGACAGACGTCTCACTGTGGGACAGACGTCTCACTGTGGGACACACAGATGTCTCACTGTGGGACAGACGTCTCACTGTGGGGGACAGACGTCTCACTGTGGGACACAGATGTCTCACTGTGGGACACAGATGTCTCACTGTGGGACACAGATGTCTCACTGTGGGACAGACGTCTCACTGTGGGGGACAGACGTCTCACTGTGGTACACAGATGTCTCACTGTGGGACAGACGTCTCACTGTGGGACAGACGTCTCACTGTGGGGGACAGACGTCTCACTGTGGGACACAGATGTCTCACTGTGGGACAGATGTCTCACTGTAGGACAGACGTCTCACTGTGGGGGACAGACTTCTCACTGTGGGACACAGATGACTCACTGTGGGACAGAGGTCTCACTGTGGGACAGACGTCTCACTGTGGGGGACAGACGTCTCACTGTAGGACAGACGTCTCACTGTAGGACAGACGTCTCACTGTGGGACAGACGTCTCACTGTGGGACAGACGTCTCACTGTGGGACAGACGTCTCACTGTGGGACACAGACGTCTCACTGTAGGACAGACGTCTCACTGTGGGACAGACGTCTCACTGTGGGACAGACGTCTCACTGTGGGAC
>NW_013955038.1:2697-3722 GCF_001266775.1 Austrofundulus limnaeus
TCTAAACCAGGTTCAACTGAACCAGGTTTATCTGAACCAGGTTTAACTGAACCAGGATTAACTGAACCAGGTTTACCTGAACCAGGTTTATCTAAACCAGGTTCAACTGAACCAGGTTTATCTGAACCAGGTTTAACTGAACCAGATTTATCCAAACTAGGTTTACCGGAACCAGGTTTATTTAAACCAGGTTTATCTGAACCAGGATTAACTGAACCAGGTTTACCTGAACCAGGTTTACCTGAACCAGGTCTATCTGAACCAGGTTTACCTGAACCAGGCTTACCTCTGATGCTCAGAGACGGTCTGTCCTGATGTGATTCTGAATCAGGACACCTGTCTGAGCCTCTTCCCCTGATCTTACCTGTGGCTCCGCCCCTCTCCTCCAGGTGCACTCTCAGTCTGGTTCCTGCACTTTACAGGTGTTTCCAGGTGTTTCCTCTGAGGTCAGGCAGGTCAGAACTCACCTGGAATACACAACACACCTGGCTGGACCAAAGGTCTGCCTTGATCCGTCTCACACCTGGAGAAGACATGTCCTGTTGGACCAGCTGACCCGGACCTGCAGGTGGTTCTGTTGGACCTGCAGGTGGTTCTGTTGGACCTGCAGGTGGTTCTGTTGGACCTGCAGGTGGTCCTGTTGGACCTGCAGGTGGTTCTGTTGGACCTGCAGGTGGTTCTGTTGGACCTGCAGGTGGTTCTGTTGGACCTGCAGGTGGTCCTGTTGGACCTGCAGGTGGTTCTGTTGGACCTGCAGGTGGTTCTGTTGGACCTGCAGGTGGTTCTGTTGGACCTGCAGGTGGTCCTGTTGGACCTGCAGGTGGTTCTGTTGGACCTGCAGGTGGTTCTGTTGGACCTGCAGGTGGTTCTGTTGGACCTGCAGGTGGTCCTGTTGGACCTGCAGGTGGTTCTGTTGGACCTGCAGGTGGTTCTGTTGGACCTGCAGGTGGTTCTGTTGGACCTGCAGGTGGTCCTGTTGGACCTGCAGGTGGTTCTGTTGGACCTGCAGGTGGTTCTGTTGGACC
>NW_013955038.1:4659-5180 GCF_001266775.1 Austrofundulus limnaeus
GTCTACAAACACACACCTGTCTACAAACACATCTGTCTACAAACACATCTGTCTACAAACACATCTGTCTACAAACACATCTGTCTACAAACACATCTGTCTACAAACACACACCTGTCTACAAACACACCTGTCTCAGAAACACACCTGTCTACAAACACACACCTGTCTACAAACACATCTGTCTACAAACACACACCTGTCTACAAACACACACCTGTCTACAAACACATCTGTCTACAAACACACACCTGTCTACAAACACACACCTGTCTACAAACACACATCTGTCTAAAAACACACACCTGTCTACAAACACACCTGTCTACAAACACATCTGTCTACAAACACACACCTGTCTACAAACACATCTGTCTACAAACACACCTGTCTACAAACACACATCTGTCTACAAACACACACCTGTCTACAAACACACATCTGTCTACAAACACACACCTGTCTACAAACACATCTGTCCTCAGACCCTCACCTGTCCTCAGACCCTCACCTGTCCAGGC
>NW_013955038.1:6180-6791 GCF_001266775.1 Austrofundulus limnaeus
TTTAACTCTGAGTATTTGTGTTTTAACTCTGAGTATTTGTGTTTAACTCTGAGTATTTGTGTTTTAACTCTGAGTATGTGTGTTTAACTCTGAGTATTTGTGTTGAACAGGCAGAAACTGGTTCTTCATGCTGGTAAAGCTCGCTCTCTGTTCACGGAGGAGTGCTCCATGAAGTACAGACTGTTCATCTCCAGGAGTGAGGAGTGGATGAGGTAGGGCCCATGGTCGTCCTCACCTCTGTGGGATGGAAAACGTGGACAGAGCTGTCCTGTCCCTCAGCTTGGTCAGTGTTTGTCTGCTGTTTCTGCAGGAAGCTCCACCACGTCAGGAAGCAGCTGCTCGGTGTGTCGGCTCAGCTCATCAGTGCTGAGAAGGAGCTGACAGTGCTGATGGACAGAGCCATCAAGGTAAAACTGTCAGATTACAAGCTTTTAACTCCAAGGTTTCGTTGGTTTTTCTCTGCTTCACAGCAGGGGGTCAAACTCAGTGTCACTGAGGGCCACATGAGTGCTGTGGTGGCCCTGAAGGGCCAGTGTTAATGAACTCTGATGTTTCATGTTTAACTGTGACTAAACAGTGTTAACATGTCCTCTTTAAACACTGATAACAAC
>NW_013955038.1:7791-9616 GCF_001266775.1 Austrofundulus limnaeus
ATGATGATGAAGATGGTGATAATGATAATGATGATGAAGATGGTGATAATGATAATGATGATGAAGATGATGTATTTGACCTTTGACCTGTGTTGCAGCTGCAGGAGGTTCTGCCTCAGAAGGTTCTTCCTCTGGTGTCCACAGGGATGAAGCCTCAGGCGTACCTGAGTCCCAACACTCTGGTGGAGATGACCCTGGGGTAAGACCCTCGTCTTCATCAGTGGTTCTGGTGCTGGTTCTGGTGGTTCTAAGGTTCTGCTGTCCTTCAGGATGAAGAAGCTGAAGGAGGAGATGGAGGGAGTGGTGAAAGAACTGGCAGAGAACAACCACTTCCTGGAGAGGTCAGCCTGACATGTTGTGTTGTTCTGGGTCAGAACCAGGACTTGTCTGTGTGTCCTGAGGACCTGTTGTTCTGGGTCAGAACCAGGACTTGTCTGTGTGTCCTGAGGACCTGTTGTTCTGGGTCAGAACCAGGACTTGTCTGTGTGTCCTGAGGACCTGTCTTTGACCTGAGACTCTGTCCTCTTGTCCTCTGCAGGTTTGGGACTCTGACGTTGGACGGGGGTCTGAGAGGCTGAGGACCTCCAGAGACTGTAAATAATCTGTTGACTGTAAATAAGTTCTGCTGCAGCTGGACCTTAAGAACCACTCCATCACATCAGTCGGATCAGGTCCAGAACCAGAACCTGAGAAGACGGGACCCAAACGGGTTCAGATCTGTCCAATATTGAAGCTTTTCATGTGATTCTTGGTTCTGACCCGTTCTGTTCAGAATCAGTGATTATTGTAACGGGTTCTGACAGAAGTTCTGTTGGATCATGTTGAAGGTTCTGTTCAGTTTCCTGTAAATAAACCAACATTAAAGCAAAACCTGCAGCAGCGTCTTCTGTCTGTGGCTCGGTTCTGACCCGGTTCTGACCCGGTGACGACCCACCTTTGATTTATTTTATCTGTGATGGCTTTCTGTACGTTCAAGAACCTCCAGAACCTTGTATTTCCAGCTCAGGTTCTGATCGTCAAGCTGCCTTCGTCTGTGCTCTGCTGGTTTCCATGGCAACAGGCCTGTTGGAGCAGGTTTCCTCTGTGCGGCCGTCGTCATGGTAACCAGCTGTGACATCATCATCTGTCAGCACCGGAGCTGTAACTGCAGCTGGTCTGTTTACAGAGAGTAAACAACAGCCTTCTGTAAACAATAACCTGCTGTAAACAATAACAACCTGCTGTAAACAATAACAACCTGCTGTAAACAACAATAACCTGCTGTAAACAATAACAACCTGCTGTAAACAACAATAACCTGCTGTAAACAACAATAACCTGCTGTAAACAATAACAACCTGCTGTAAACAACAATAACACGCTGTAAACAACAATAACCTGCTGTAAACAATAATAACCTGCTGTAAACAACAACCTGCTGTAAATAATAACAGCCTTCTGTAAACAACAATAACCTGCTGTAAACAATAATAACCTGCTGTAAACAATAACAACCTGCTGTAAACAACAATAACCTGCTGTAAACAATAACATCCTGCTGTAAACAATAACAACCTGCTGTAAACAATAACAACCTGCTGTAAACAATAACAGCCTTCTGTAAACAATAACAACCTGCTGTAAACAATAACAACCTGCTGTAAACAATAACCTGCTGTAAACAATAACCTGCTGTAAACAATAACCTGATGTAAACAATAACCTGCTGTAAACAATAACAACCTGCTGTAAACAATAACAACCTGCTGTAAACAATAACAACCTGCTGTAAACAATAACAACCTGCTGTAAACAATAACCTGCTTTAAACAATAACCTACTGTAA
>NW_013955038.1:10657-12123 GCF_001266775.1 Austrofundulus limnaeus
GCTGTAAACAATAACCTACTCTAAACAATAACCTGCTGTAAACAATAACAACCTGCTGTAAACAATAACAACCTGCTGTAAACAATAACAACCTGCTGTAAACAATAACAACATGCTGTAAACAACAATAACCTGCTGTAAACAACTATAACCTGCTGTAAACAATAAAAACCTGCTGTAAACAATAACCTGCTGTAAACAACTATAACCTGCTGTAAACAATAACAACCTGCTGTAAACAATAACCTGCTGTAAACAACTATAACCTGCTGTAAACAATAACAACCTGCTGTAAACAATAACATGCTGTAAACAACAATAACCTGCTGTAAACAACTATAACCTGCTGTAAACAATAACAACCTGCTGTAAACAATAATAACCTACTGTAAACAATAACATGCTGTAAACAACAATAACCTGCTGTAAACAACTATAACCTGCTGTAAACTATAACAACCTGCTGTAAACAATAATAACCTGCTGTAAACAACAATAACCTGCTGTAAACAACTATAACCTGCTGTAAACAATAACAACCTGCTGTAAACAATAACAAACTGCTGTAAACAACAACAATAACCTGCTGTAAACAATAACAACCTGCTGTAAACAACAATAACCTGCTGTAAACAATAACAACCTGCTGTAAACAATAATAACCTGCTGTAAACAACAATAAACTGCTGTAAACAATAACCTGCTGTAAACAATAACAACCCGCTGTAAACAATAACAACCCGCTGTAAACAACAATAACCTGCTGTAAACAACAATAACCTGCTGTAAACAACAATAACCTGCTGTAAACAATAACAACCCACTGTAAACAATAACAACCCGCTGTAAACAACAATAACCTGCTGTAAACAACAATAACCTGCTGTAAACAATAACAACCTGCTGTAAAAAATAATAACCTGCTGTAAACAATAACAACCCGCTGTAAACAATAACAACCCGCTGTAAACAACAATAACCTGCTGTAAACAACAATAACCTGCTGTAAACAACAATAACCTGCTGTAAACAACAATAACCTGCTGTAAACAATAACAACCTGCTGTAAACAACAATAACCTGCTGTAAACAATAACAATAACCTGCTGTAAACAAAAACAATAACCTGCTGTAAACAATAACAACCTGCTGTAAACAACAACAATAACCTGCTGTAAACAATAATAACCTGCTGTAAACAATAACAACTGCTGTAAACAAAAACAATAACCCGCTGTAAACAATAACAACCTGTTGTAAACAATAACAACCTGCTGTAAACAAAAACAATAACCTGCTGTAAACAATAACAACCTGCTGTAAACAACAATAACCTGCTGTAAACAATAACAGTAAATAAGAACAGATGACATCACATATAAGAACAGGTGACATCACATATAAGAACAGATGACATCACATATAAGAACAGATGACATCACATATAAGAACAGATGACATCACAT